>NC_029791.2:84284440-84310799 GCF_000816755.2 Arachis ipaensis
AGAATCATATATATGACAAAAATATGATTATAAATATTATACTTTTTATGTCATTTTATTTCATCTCTTTGCAGCATTAATGAGTATTTAAGAGATATTTTATACCTCTTTTATTTTTGTTATATTATAATTTCTATTTCTATCAAATTATGTTCATCAGAGTGATTTTGTTTTATATTAACTTTTCATCCTATGGTTTCTTCACAATGTTTGTATTTATTTATTAATGTTTCAACTTTTTTTGCAATGTCTTTTGTAGATATTGATTAATAATTTTTTTTATAACTTTTTTTCTTGAATTGCATTTTAATAAGAATTTATCTTTCTTTATTTTTTATTCTTTATATTTTGTATGAGACGTGTTTAGGAGGATATTTTTGTCATTTTAGAGACAAAGAATAGAATAGTATTTTTTTCCTGTTCAATGATCTGAATATTAGAAGAATTATATTATGTCTATTTTGGACATCAAGGAGACCAAGAGTTCGTTTCAAAAACAGTAGTGTTAAAATGATGACAACTCATCAGACTCATTGGGCAAAGTAAAAATAGCAAGAATCCCAAGAATGCAATTCAAGTTCAATAGGAAGACATAAATTCGAATTTAGTTTGTTAGAATTAAATTTGAATTATGGTTAGGAAAAGATTTGATTTTGTTTTGTTTTGTTTAGTAGTATTTTTAGGTGTTTTAAATTTAAATCAAATTTAATCTAATCTAATAAGATCACAAATGATTTAAATTAGTTATCATCGCTTTAGAATTTTAAATTTAAATCAAATATGATCTAATCCAATAAGATCAAATCTGATTTAAATTAATTATCTTATCTTATCTTTTAGGCTAATCTGATAGGGGTCTATTTAAATACTTTTGTGAGTCTTTCTAAACAGCTTTTGAGGAATAAAGTTTTCAGTTGCTTTATGCATGTTTTTATTGTGTGATTAAGTAAGGTGAGTGATTTACTTCGTTTTTTGCATGAAGAAGATTGAAAGATCCAACCTAAAGTGATTCTGCGTGGTGATTTCTTTAACTTTAGCCCTCTGATCTAGGTTGTCAAAGTTCTTTGAAGGTCTAGTAAAAAATTTCTTATGATGACCTAGGTTGTTAAGAACATGTATCTTAGAAGTTTAACAGAAAAATTCTTATCTATTTTTAAAGTTTTTTCTGTGTCATTTTGTGTGGTCTTTTTTTTTATCCTTTTATTCTTCATTCTAATTTTTTATCATTATATTTTTTATTAATATTTTAGTTTGACTTTTTAATCAAACGTTTGCTACTTCTTTATCTCTTCGATTCTATCCAAAATAAAGTGGTAAGAAATTTGTATTTCTCACCCATTTCTCCCTCTCCTCAATTTTGTGACTTTAGAATTTCGGTATTGAGGAATTGAATGATTTTGATGGTTTAGGTGAACTCTAGCGGTGAAAATCACTGGGCTTTGTCCAATTGATCCGTGGATAAGGTAAAAAACTATTAAACCCTTGTGAATCATTGAGTTAGTGAACCCTATGATGATTATAATGATATTGTGTGAAATAAATTTTGTTCTGGTAGATTTGGAGTTCAATTGGGCGATTTGGAAAGAAATCCAGGTAATTGGGCTTGAGGAATTAATGTTTGGATGCTTGGAGCTTGTGAAAGGAGAGGTTTTTGAGGTGTTCCTAGCTTAGGAAGAAATCAGCCAAGGTATCATTTTGGTTTCTCGTAGTTAATATTTAATGTCACGTGAAAACTTAGCCTAGAAGACCTTAAGATAGGAATGAACTGAATGAATTATTGATGGATTGTGTATATGGTATATGATGTGTGGTTTGGTTTTTGAAAATAATTTACTATTGGAGTTGGTTAGTTTTGAGAAAAGATTTAATATTGGAATTGGTTTGATTTGAAATAATTTGATACTAGAAATGATTTGAAATGGCTGAGAGGTGTTTGGTTCAGTTGTTGGGACCCTTGAAGGGTGGCAGAAGTTTGAGTTTTATAGGAGATACTGTCGAAAATTCTATAAAAATCAGGGTTTTCATTTGAGGTGTTATTTTAAAAATAAAAAGATTAATATGTGGCTCGTATATTTGAGACTATTTATTGACCTTCTGTCACAAGATGTGACCGGGCACTTTAACTCTCTGGGTTCTAACATGGGCATTCATATATATATATGAATTTGAGCTTAGAATTTGACTCCATAGAATATTATTGAGCTTGGAGTTTGACTCCATGGAATGTTTTATTTGAGCTTGGAGTTTGACTCCATGAATATTATTTTTGAGCTTGAGGATGGGCGCACAGAGGGACTGTCCAATGGTTAAGTATCAAGACATGTCGGGTTGTCTATATAATCGACAGATGAGAATTATCAGCCATAGTACAGGCATACATAATGTGCATTTGTATGTTTTGCTTGGGTGTGCATTGTTTTGATTTGGTTAACTGCTTAACTCTGCTTATCTGCTACTTGATATATTTGCTGTAATTGCACCTCTGTCTGTGTTTTTCTTCCTTGAATTGTATGTGTATGTTTTCGGAAAGACCCCTCTTGGTGGAGGTGTGAGGAGGGGGGGGAGGTTGTTCCACCGGTGATTTCGAGGATTGGAGGAGACAAAAAGTGAAGTGTTAAGTTAAACTTAGATTTAGAACTTGAATACCTTAGATAACTTACTTAATTTATAGTTTAGTTAGATCTTTAAGCTGAAATTTAAGTGTCGAAGTTAATGAGTAAGAACTTCATTCGTCCGAGTGTTTCTCTGTGGGGAGCACCGATGTTGTTCATGAAAAAGAAGGATGGAAGTATGCGGCTGTGGTAGATTACGGTCAACTGAACAAAGTAACTGTAAAAAATAAATACTTGTTGCTGAGAATTGATGATCTGATGGACCAATTGCATGGAGTCGGTGTCTTTTCTAAGATTGACTTAAGGTCTGGTTATCACTGGATAAGGGTAAGAGCTGAAGATATTCCGAAAACCACTTTCAAAACTCGATATGGTCACTATGAATACACTGTAATGTCATTTGGGTTAACCAATGCCCCTGTTGTGTTTATGGACTATATGAACTGATCTTTTGTCCTTTCCTGGATAGATTCGTCATCATCTTCATTGATGATATTCTAATATACTCTGAGACTGAGGAGGAGCATGTGGAACACTTGTGGATCGTGCTCCAGATTCTGAAAGAGAGGAAGTTGTACGTGAAACATTCTAAATGTGAATTTTGGAAGAATGAGGTGAAATTTCTGGGTCACATAGTGAGTAAGTAGGGAATAGCGGTGGATCTTTCTAAGGTTGAGGGAGTAATGGATTGGGGATGACCTACATCAGTGACGGAGATCATAAGCTTCTTAGGTTTAGCCGGATATTATCGGAGGTTTATCAAAGGATTTTCATAAATTGCATTGCCTTTTTCAAAGTTAACTCGAAAGGATGCGCCATTTTCTGGGACATTAGAATGTAAGGAGAGCTTTCAAGCTTTGGAGCGAAAACTGACTACATCGCCTGTGCTTGTGTTACCTGAACCTAATGAGCCTTTTGAAGTGAATTACAATGCTTCTTTGAAAGGTCTGGGGTATGTGTTGATGCAACACCAGAACGTGGTAGCTTACGCATCGCATCAGTTGAGACCTCATGAGATGAATTACCCAACTCATGACTTGGAATTGGCAGCGATTGTATTTGCATTGAAGATCTGTAGATATTACTTGTATGGATTGAAGTTTCGAGTCTTCTCTGATCACAAGAGTCTCAAGTATCTCTTTGATCAGAAGTAGCTCAACATGCAACAAAGAAGGTGAATGGAGTTGCTAGAGGATTACGACTTTGAGTTAAGTTACCACCCAGGGAAGGTGAATGTTGTAGTAGATACCTTGAGTTGGAAGTCGTTGATGGTCGCTTGGATGATGATTAAAGAAGAGGAGTTGGTGAGAAAGTTTGAGGATTTAAAACTGGGTGTTGGAGAATTTAATGGGAGTGTATCCCTGAACCAACTACAGATCTCCAGTGACTTTAAGGCCAAAATTGTAAAAGCTTAACAAGACGATCAAGAATTACGGAGGGTGTTACCGGTGACGAGTTGACTATTGTCGATCTAGAATTAATCAAAATAGAATATGTTCATTGCAAGTATAGTCTAGACCAACAAACAATCCTCAATCAAAGTTTAATTTCAAATCAAATATAAACCAAGATCGAGAGTAATTCAACCTCGGGTCGTTCTCCCTAGGATGCAATTGGAAGTATTTCTCTTTCAGTTGTTAAGGGGGCAAAAAGGGGTTTTGAAATCAAGAAATGAAAGATTAAAGGAACTAAGAAATAAAAGAAATAAGGAATGAGCAAAATTGGGAATTAATGCAAGTAAAGAGGAAACAAGATTAAAACTAGTGAAAATGCTATAAATGCAATAAAGAGCCTTGACTTGGGAATGAGGATCCAAGAAATCCTATCATTGCCATAACCACGACTATGGTAATTATGATGAGTCAATCTCACCTAGTCAACCCCAACCATCGAGGAGTAAGTCAAGCAAGCATGATTGACCTTAATCCATAAGTCCTAGCTAACTTACCAAACTAGTTGATAAAAAGCTAGCGTCAATGGAAACAAGAGTCAACTAACTACCCAAGAATTACCACTAAATATCGGACATTATGACTCTAGTATCCTAAGAACTCAAACCACAAGCCAAGGTAGGAAAATCTACTCAAAATCCATAATTGGCATTTTCACAAACACCTTGTGTGCATAAAAACAAAAATGGAAATTTGCAAAGTAAAATAGAAAGCTATAACCAACTATGCACAAAATCAACAATAAACATCCAACCAAACATAAAGAAAGCATGAAACATTAAATTCATCAATCAAAACTTTAAGAAACTCAAAATTACAATTATAAACAAAGTAACTTGAACCAAAGGGAATGAAAATAAAGATAATATAATTAAAGTGGAATTAAAGAGTACATACAATTAAAGATGATCAAAATCTAAAATTAAGCTTGCTATAAAATGCTACATGAGAATGGAAAATGAAACCCTAAGAGAGCAATGCTACACTACTCCTACTCCTACTCCTAATTACTCTCTAAAATTATCTAAGTGAGCTCCTTTTGAAATGTGTTGAATTTCCCTTCATATAGCACTCCAATTCAGCCTTCAAGCCTTCCAAAATGGGCTAAAAGTCCTCAGAAAATGCACAACACGCGTTTCATTAATGAAATCACATGCAGGGACCTGTGCGGATGCACAGATGTGTGTGTCCGTACACTTGGCTGAATGTTGACCCGTGCGTACGCACAGGTACTCGTGCGCACGCACACATGCAAATTCCCTTTTGTGCGCACACACGCAAGCTTGTGTGCAAGCACACTTGTCTGTGTGTGCTTTTCCTTGTTTTCTTCATGTGTTCTCCCTTCTACATGCTTTCTTCCACTTTTGCTTAGCCAATCTTTCCAAAATGACCTGAAATCACCTCACAAAATATATCACAGCATCGAATGGAATAAAAGTGGAATTAAATTACTCAATTAAAGCACAAAAACGTATGTTTTCACATTTATGTCCAAATTAGGAAGATAACACAAAAGTATGCTATTTTGGTGCTTAAGTGTGAGTTCATGTGCTAGAATCCATCCAAATCAAGCCAAAATATATCGAAAAATTTGGACTCATCAGCCGGCAATTGAGAAAGGAAAGCAATGGGGAGTTTCGTGCGACGGAGACAGAATATGGAGATACAAGGGTAGGATATATGTGCCAAATGTTGGGAATTTGCTGCAAGATATCTTGAAGGAGGCACATAGGAGCAGATTCTCTATCCACCCAAGAAGTACCAAGATGTACCATGATCTAAACGCGATGTTCTGGTGGACGGGAATATAGAATGATGTGGCATTGCATGTTTCAAAATGTTTGATTTGTCAGAAAGTAAAGATTGAACACCAGAGACCATCTGGAACATTACAACCTTTAGAAATTCCACAATGGAAGTGAAAAAGCATCGCTATGGATTTTGTGTCAGGTTTGCCAAAAAATTGAGCTGGATTTGCCGATTTAACGCAATTTGGGTGATTGTGGATGGGCTGACAAAGTCAGCTCACTTTTTACCCGTTCGGATGAATTGTACCTTGGAGGAGCTAGCACGTTTGTACATCAAGAAAATTATAAGGTTGCATGGCGTGCCTACCACCATAATCTTCGACAGAGATCATTGTTTCACTTCAAGATTCTGGGGAGCTTTTCAGTGGGCATTTGGAACCTAGTTGAGTTTAAGTACAGCGTATCATCCTCAAACCGATGGCCAATCAAAGAGGATAATTCAAATCCTAGAGGATATGTTAAGGGCTTGCGTTTTGGATCAACCGGCAAGTTGGGAGCGGTATATGCCGCTAGTAGAGTTTGTGTATAATAACAGTTACCATGCGAGCATTGGAATGGCTCCGTATGAGGCACTGCATGAGAAAAAGTGCCAATCTCCACTATGTTGGTATGAAGCTGGGAAAATAAGTTTGTTAGGGTCTGAGTTAGTAGCTGAAACCGCCAAATCGATTAAGAAAATCCAAAACCGAATGCTTACCGCTCAAAGTTGCCAGAAGAGCTACGCTAATCAGAGATGAAAACCATTAGAATTTGATGAAGGACATCATGTATTCCTAAGAGTTACTCCAACAACAGGAGTGGGTAGAGCGATCAAAGCAAAGAAATTGAATTTTCGTTATATCGGTCCATTTCAGATCCTGAAGAGAATCGGGCCGGTGGCATATCGGATAGCTCTACCACCACATCTTTCAAACTGCACGATGTATTTCACGTTTCAGAGCTTCGAAGATATGCTTCTGATGCTAGCCACATTTTAGAACATGAATCAGTTCAATTGAAAGAGAATTTGACGCTTCAAGTGACTCCAGTTTGAATTGACGACACTAGTATTAAGCGATTACGCGTAAAGGAAGTTTCATTAATAAAAGTTGCTTGGAGTCAAGCCAGAATTGAGGAACACACTTTAGAACTTGAGATAGAAATAAGAAAAGACTGCCCGCACCTATTTTTAGGTAACTGAATATGAATTTTGGGGGGCAAAATTCTTAATTAGACTAGTAGGATGTAAACCTCGCAAAATTAATAAATAATTACCCAATAAATTAATTATTATTCAAAAAAATTAGAAAATTAAATTTTTATAATCTAGAGGAATAGGAATATTTAAAATACGAATTTTGACATAAATTTTAAAGATTTTGGTCCAAAAACAGACCAATGGGCCGAACCGATTAGACCGGGCCCAATCCAGCCCAAGGTCCAGCTATAAGACAAGAAACGAGTTCCCTTTTCTTCATTTCATTCCTGCAGATACGTTGAAGAAAGGAAATCAACGTTAATACCTTAAACCCCCTTCCAAAAATTCAATCGTCCCTAACTTTCAATCCGGAGCTCCGATTAACGAGCCGTCAGCGGCAACATGTTCGTCTCAGAATTCTCTTCAATTTTGTTTGAACAAATTCATAAGAAATTTGCATTTATCACCCAGTTATACCTCTCCTAATTTCGTGATTTTAGAGTTTGGGTATTGAGAAATTGAATGATTTTAATAGTTTAGGTGAACTCTAGCAGCGGAAATTACTAGGTTTTGTCCAATTGATATATGGGTAAGGTAAGAAACTGTTCAACCCTTGTGAATCATTGAGTTAGTGAACCCTATGATAATTATAGTGATATTGTGTGAAATAGATTGTGTTCTGGTTGATTTAGAGTTCAATTGGACGGTTTGGAGCGAAATCCGGGTAATTAGGCTTGAGGAATTGACGTTTGGAAGTTTGGAGCTTGTGAAAGGAGAGGTTTTTGAGGTGTTCTGAGCATAGGGAGAAATTGACCAAGGTATGGTTTTGGTTTCTCGTAGTTAATATTTAATGTCACATATAAACTTAGGCTGGAAGACCTTAAGAGGGGAATGAACTGAATGAATTATTGATGGATCGTGTATATGGTATATGATGTGTGGTTGGATTTTTGTAAATAATTTTCTATTGGAGTCGGATGGTTTTGAGAAAATATTTAAAATTAGAATTTGTTTGATTTTGAAATAATTTGATACTAGAAATGATTTGAATGACTGAGAGGTGTTTGGTTTGGTGGTTGGGACCCTTGAAGGGTGGTAGAAGTTTGAGTTTTATAGGAGATACTGTCGAAATTTCTATAAAATTGGGGTTTTGATTTGTAGTGTTATTTTAAAAAGAAAAAGATTAATATGTGGCTCATATATTTGAGACTATTTATATATGAATTTGAGTTAGAGTTTGACTCCATAGAATATTATTGAGCTTGGAGTTTGACTCCATGGAATATTATATTTGAGCTTGGAGTTTGACACCATGGATATTGTTTTCGAGCTTGGGGATGCACGCACAGAGGGACTGTCCAATGGTTAACTACAATGACATGTCGGGTTGGCTATATAATCGACAGATGAGACTCATCAGGCATAGGACATGCATACATCATGTGCATTTGTATGTTTTGCTTGGGTGTGCAATGTTTTGGTTTACTTAATTGCTTACTCTGCTTATCTACTACTTGTTATATTTGCTGTAATTGTACCTCTATCTGTGTTTTCCGTGCTTGTATTGTATGTGTATGTTTTCTGAGAGACCCTTCTTGGCAGAGGTGTGGGGAGGGGGGGGAGGTTGTTCCACCGGTGATTTGGAGGATTAGAGGAGACAGAAAGTGAAGTGTTAAGTTAAAGTTAGATTTAGAATTTGAATACCTTAGATAACTTACTTATTTTTTGGTTTAGTTGGATCTTTAAGATGAAATCTCAGTGTCGAAGTTCTAGGAATGTCTCTGGCTTTCCCAGGACCTTTTATATTAACTATGTGGGCACCTTTACCATTCTGAAAACCTCCGATTCTCATTCCATACATATTTCTATTGTTTTTCAGATGCAGGTTAAGAGGTACCTCGCTGAGCATCTGGAGTTTCCTGTGCAAGCGAAGTGTGGTTATGTTGGGATGTTATATTTTGTATTTATGCTATGTATGTATGTATATAGATTCTCCTTTGTATATATTTAATATTTGTCCCTCCTAGAGGTTGACTTGGAGAAACAGGTTTTTATTCTATAGTTTGAGTTTTATTTTGGGTTGTATATATATATACTTTGGCCGGCTTTAACTTCGTAGGACAAGTCTGGAGCTTGATATCTGTATTTTGGAACTCTGATTTGTATATTATGTTTTTAGCCTTTTTTTGATCTTACGTATCCAGTTTACGATTATCCCTGCGAGTGTGAAACGATTTTTTGTTTTCACTTTTGCTTAGCTCCTTCTTCAAGGCTCCTAGATATGAATTCTTTCAACTATATTTATATAAGTCTTTTCTTTTAGAGGTTGTAATATATCGCTACCTCTGCTTTATGACTTAAGCGTAAGGCTTTGTGTGGTAGGGTGTTACAATATGAGCCATGCAACCCATACTCACGAACATGACCTACCTTCCAATTACGAAACCTTTCTTCCAAACAACGAACCTTCTTCTTCACTTCAATGTGAAATTCTCCAACCTTTGTTTCAAGAACAACAAGAACTTCAAGCTTTTCTCCAAGAGCAAGAAGAATTCCAAAAGATGCAAGGGCAATTCATGGTTACTATAGCCGAAGCGGTGAATCGCTTAGTCATACTACGCTCATGCAATCAAGGAACTCTCATTGATGAAAAGCATAGTGAAGAGGAGAATATAGAGCCTTAAGGGAAAGAAGAAGAGTTAGAGCATGAATCACAACAAAAGGAGGAAGCTGGGATAATTGAACTGGAAGAAGTGGTCGGAGAATTGAGGAAACTTGATCAAGAAGTGGATTCTATTATTAATGATTTTTTGTCCACACTGACCAACCCTATCAATGATCCTATTGAGATTCCACCGGTTGATTTTGAAATGGGTGTTGACGAAGATTTTATGCAACCCCCAAGGTTTGACTTGAGTGATGGGGAAGATCTAGAAGAAGTTGGTGAAGAAGAAACTGAATATGAGGTTGGGGTAATTAAAGAGGGGCATAAGAGGTTGGGAGTTTCAAAGCCATTGGAAGTCTTCCTTCCTAAGTCATCATCTAACACAATATTCGAGTGGATAAAACTCTTATCTTTAAGCTTTATTATCCCACTTGAATAGGGTTTACTTGAGATGGATGATCAACTTAGGACCCTTTGTGGATTGAATAGTAAAAGAGAGATGGTTAGTAGATGGAAACACCATCCGAGGCTCATTAAGCTTGAGTCTCCAAGGTCTAATTTTCATGATTGGTGTATAGCTCAATTGAGTGGATCTAGGAGAGTGTTTGGGTGTTTGCGTGAGAATTTCGAATGTTTGCCATCCAGATGGAGCGATGATAATCAACAAGAAGATCGAGTGTACAAGATTTGGAATTCCGGAAGACTTGGGAAATGCAAGCATTGTTAGGGATTAAAGGAAGAATTGAAGCACAAGCCACCTTGATAAAAGTATCCCCAACAGTCCAACTTAAGGTATATAAATAAAAGTGCTAGGTGGGAGACACCCCATTACGGTAAAACTTTCTAACTTCACTTTTTTTTTATCATTCTTGTGAATATGTGTCTTAATTGCTAGCTTGATTTGATAGATTTTTGTTTGAATTTCATAGTTAAATAATTTTTGGAAGTTGAAAATTTATTTTAAAGTTTGGTTTGTTTTAAAGTGTAAATAGTTAGGATAGTAAACTTTGTTTATGTTTTAATCCCCTGTAAAAAAAAAATCACTCTATGCGTACACACAGCCATATGCATATGCTCACCTAATTTTTAACTCCCTGCCCGGGCACACGCACAGGCTGGTGTGTACGCACAAACTGCCATTTCCCTATTCATGTGTACGTATGGTCGTGAGTGCATACGCATGAATGTAAAACCCCAACCCTCCTAGGTGCAAACCCTAACTCACACTCGCGCACACACCCCATTCTCCCCCAATGTCATTCTTCTTCTCTCTCTTCCACTCCTCCATTGTTTACCGCCACAAACCTCCCTACCACCACCACGATCCACCTCCGACGACCCTAACAATGCTGTTAACAGCACCCTACCCCAATTCTTCTTCATTGTCTCACATTTCTCCTCCTTCCATTTTGCACTCTCTTCCCTCTTATCCTCCACCGTGACTGCCACAACCTCATAATTTTCTTAGTTTTTGGATTGAATTGTGAACTGCTACTCACTCAAGTATGTTTATTTGCTTAATTCATATGAATTGTTATGTAATTTGTGCTCATTTGTGTTGCATTCATATGGAATTTGATTTGATTGAGTGAAATTTGGGAATTGTGTTAATTTACTGCTGAAATGCTACCGAAATTTGTTTAAATCTGTTTTTAATATTCATTTTTGATGCAATTGATTAATCAAGCTTGGTATTCCGTTGCTTTTGTTTTGAATTGTTATTAAACTCAATTAATTAATTATCCGGCTATTTGCTTCACTATTTTATTGCTGAAAGCTGAGGTTTCCTGTTATTTTGCTTCATTAAGCTGCATTGTTTGATTTGTTGCAATAAGGCTCTATTTGACAGATTTTTGTGTCAATAGAACCTTGTTTGCTAAACGATTTTTAAAATTGCATCCAAGAAGTTTCTTTGCAAGTTTTGGTCATACCTTTAAATTCTTTGCTTATTTCAATGATGATTAACTCATATGCATTGTGTGGCTTAAATTGATTTTCAAATTGACCAAATCTTGAAGTCTTTTCTGGTTAAAGCCTCTTTGCCTGACTTCATAAGATTGAGAAATTTTAAATTATGTAACTAGAGTCAACCACTTCCATCATGCTTAATTGCTTCAAGTTACATAGAACATGACTTTTCTGTTTCTTATTTCAATCTTGTGACTTTAATGCTTAATTGCATTTTGGTGTTTGACATGACCTTAACTGCTTTGTTCATCAACATTTTAGCTTTTTAAAAATCATATTGCTTTAACTCATGCCAAGTGATTGTGACCATTATCCAATTGATTATGTGCTATACACATACATTTACATCACTTGTTTTGGCATATTACATTGTTGAGAAGTGAACGTGAGCTTGATTGTGTCAAAACCTTTGCAACTTTTTAGGATTAAGGACCGTTTTTACTATGTACATAACTTTTAAGTTTTCTTTTCTTTTTCAACTAACTGTTTTCCTTTTCTTTGAGCGTAGCAACAATGCTTCTTTATTCTCTTCATTTGTGATAAACAAGCAAGTTAGCTGTCTTGGATTAATTTGCTTGATTGGATGCTACTTCTATTTACTTTTACCTTGAATTTCATGCATGCTTCCATTCAACTTTTCATCATCCATTCACTTCACATATATGCTGTTATTTACCTCAGTTTTCTGCTTCTTTCCTGTTTGGTATATATTCCTGCTTTGTGTGCCTTTTGGTGGTCGTGTACGCAAAACCCACACTATTTCGTACAACAGTAGTACCAGCAAGTGCACTGGGTCGTCCAAGTAATACCTGAGCAAGTCAGGCTCGATCTCACGAGGATTGTGGCTTGAAGCAAGCTATGGTTTGTCTTGTAGGTCTTAGTCAGGCGGAATCAGAAGGTTGATGGATTAGAAGAAACTATTCATAATTTGTATTTGTAAATAAATTCAGTTGGATTGAGATAAGGTAAATCAGTACTAGGAATAGAGTTGAGGTTTAGAGTTGCTTTGTCTATCTGAATTAACTCTGGTATTACTGCTCTCTTTGCTTGTGAGTGATTTCTTCAATGGCAGGCTGTATGTGACTGATACTGGTTTGAGCAGCTGCCAATACTCCTCCGGATCTGAACCCCAGGTTTAGTGTGGATCCATCTCTACTTGAGGGTGAAGCGCGTATAGTTCATTCTCCTTGATGATCCTACTCAAAATGCCACAGATAAAGGCGAAGCTTCCGGATCGGAGGAATGCTGCGCCTTTGGTTCTAGCCTCTACCACAGAGACCCTAATCTCCCTGGAAATTAGCTGAACTGATGTCTCAAGAAGTCCCCAACAAAGTCGTGGATTAGCCGTCTGAGAGATGTATAAACATAGCTATTGGTTCGTGCTTTCCGGCCAAGTATTCATACAAACCCAAGTAGACGCAGGTGTTTGTCAGGCACATTTGTCTTAATGTGATGAACAGAGCTAATTTGTCAGATCATCCTGCTCACCTTGATGAAGATTAGAATATACATCTTAGAGATAGATCAAACACAGATCGAAGAAGAAACAGAAATACTTTTATTAATTCATAGGATTCAGCAGGGCTCCTCCCCTCAACCTAGGAGGTTTAGAAACTCATACTAAAAGTAAAAACAATGGTGAAAACGAAAATAATGAGAAAAGTGATGTCTGTTCCCCCCAAATTACATAGATCAAATCCTTTAAATACTAAACAAATGACTAGTAAGGGTAAAACAGTCTATTTGGTGCTAAAATCCACTTTTGAGGCCCACTTGGTGAGTGTTTGGCCTGAGATTTAATGAGATCCACATGCTATGAGGCTCCTTGGGTGTGGAATGCCAGCTAGGGGGTCCACTCTGGGCCTTTGGACGCTGGGCTCTACTCTTTGGGCGCTGGACACCTGGAAAGGACATGAAGCTGGCGTTGGACACCAGTTTTGGGCCTTCTAATCCGAAGCAAGGTATGGACTATTATATATTTTGGAAAGCTCTGAAAGTCAAATTTCTATAGCCACTGTGAGCACTCCATTTGGACTTCTGTGGCTCCAGAAAATCTCTTCCGAATGCAGGCAGGTCAGATCCGGACAGCTTCTGCAATGCTTTCTCTGTCTCTGAATCAGACTTCTACTCCAACTCCTCAATTTCAACCAGAAAATACCTGAAATTGTCCAAAAACACAAAAACTCATAGTAGAATCCAAAAATATGAATTTAACACTAAAACCTATAAAAACTTAATAAAAACTAAACAAAAACTACTAAAAACTATATGAAAATGATGCCAAAAAGCGTATAAAATATCCGCTCATCACAACACTAAACTTAAACCGTTGCTTGTCCCCAAGCAACTAAAAACACAGTAGGATAAAAAGAAAATTAAGATACAATAAATTTTTAAGTTTCAAATGAAGCTTAGTTAAAAACCAGATGAGCGGGACTTAGTAGCTTTTTGTTTCTGAATAGTTTTGGCATCTCACTATCCATTGAAACTCAGAGATGTTGGCATCCTTAGGAACTTAGAATCCAGATGATATTATTAACTTTCCTAGATAAGCTTATTTTGATTCTTGAACACAGCTTTCTGAGTCTTGGCCGTGACCGTAAGCACCTTGTCTTCTAGTATTACCACCGGATACAATAATGCCATAGACACTTTAACTGGGTGAACTTTTTCAGATTGTGACTCAGCTTTGCTAGAGTCCCCAAATAGAGGTGTCCAAAGTTCTTAAGCACACTTTTTTGTTTTGGACCATGACTTTAACCGCTCAGTCTCAAGATTTTCACTTGACACCTTCATGCCACAAGCACATGGTTAGAGACAGCTTGGTTTAGCCGCTTAGGTCAGGATTTTATTCCTTTGGGCCCTCTTAACCACTGATGCTCAAAGCCTTAGGCCCTTTTACCGTTGCCTTTTGGAAGGGTTACTGGCTTTTTCAATCTGCCCTCCTCTTTCTACATTTTTGGGCAGTAATGGATTTTTCTGCTTTTTATTATTTTTTTCTTTTTCTTTTTCACCATTTTTTTCTTTCTTATATGCATATAATTTTTTTTCTTTTGCAGAATGCTTTTTCTTTTGCTTTTTGCTGCTTTTTCTTGCTTCAAGAATTAATTTTCAGATTTTTCAGATTATCAATAATATTTTTCTTTTTCCATATTCTTTCAAGAGCCAACATTCATAGATTTCAACTTCAAACATGCACTGTTTATTTCATACATTCAAAAAACAGAAGCAAATGACACCACATCAAACTAATTAAACTAATCTTATTTTAAACTTGAAATTCATGCATCTCTCAATTTTTTCAGATAAATTTTTTTTATTTAAGCAAGGTGAGAGATATATGGAACATTTTATAACTTAAAGACATCAATGCAAATGATCATGCAACTAGAACAAGAGAGCAGATAAATAAATAGACAGAAAATAACAGGAAAGAAGTAAAAGAGAATGAATCCACCTGAATTATGGTGGCCAGTGCTCCTCCTTAAAGATCCCATGTAGTGCCTGATCTCTTCTATGTCACTTCTTTGTCTTTGTTGAGGCAGCTGCACAGGCTCATGTGCATGCTCTCTAGTTTGCTCCATCCTCTTCCTCTATACTTAAGAGTGGTAGAAGTCACAAAGCAGAGCTTTTGCAACACAAAACTTAAGAGTTTTGCTCGCCCTCGAGCAAATATGATCAATGGGGAGGAAGAAGGTGGGGTAGGTGGAGCTTCTATGGGACCTCTTGGTCCTGAAAGGCTAGGGAATTCTAGATTCCTTGCTTCTCTGCATTGGCGTTTGAATGCCTAGGGGCTGCTCCCTGGTTGGCATGCAATGCTAGCAATGCTCCCCTCTTGGGGTGTTAAACACCCAGTGAGGACTTCCTCACTAGTGTTCAACTTTGACACTCTTTTCGAAGTGTTCTGTTTTCACTGCTGTGAATTTTGTCTCTTGACTGGTGCACATGATGATGACTCCAAGAATGAAAGAAAAACAAAATGAAAATAAAATAAATAAGGTTGAGTAATGTTGGGTTGCCTCCCAACAAGCGCTCTTTTAAAGTCACTAGCTTGACCTTCAACTCCTTAAGGAGGTGAGTAAGGGATCAAATTTTCACCCCTGACAGTGAATTTTCTTCCTGTCCTCTCATGAACGAGCTCTACATGCTCTAGAGATAGGACACGGTTCACTGTGTGTGGTAGGACTAGATTCTTAGTGAAGACAACTCTCATGCCAGGTGAGAGGCCTTCAGTTGGGACTTTGTTGTCCTTCCAGCCTTTAGGTACTTTCTTTTTAGTACCTTTGTGCTAAGAGCTTGTTGAGGGCTGACAAACACCAAACTTAGAATTGATGTTTGGGGGCTCTGCAGAGCTCTGCACAGATAGAGAGGGTTGGCACACTAGGTGTTACACTGTTATCTCTCTTTTAGAGCGAGAATTGGGATGAGGCATCTTGAATAAGATGTGGTCCTCCCCTATCTTTAGGGTTAGTTCTCCCTTAGCCATATCAATGATAGCATTAGCTGTGGCTAGGAAAGGTCTTCCAAGGATGACATAGTCATCCTCATCCTTTCCTATGTCCAAGACTATGAAGTTTGCAAGGATGTAGTGATTTTCAATTTTAACCAAGAATGGCCGCCAATAATTCTAGCCTATACCACAAAGACTCTGATCTCATGATCAGGAGGCTAAGAGATATGCATTCAAGCTTGTTTTCATGTAGAACGGAAGTGTTTGTCAGGCACGCGTTCATAAGTGAGAATGATGATGATCGTCACATAATCATCACATTCATCATGTTCTTGTGTGTGAATGAATATCTTAGAAGAGAAATAGGCTTGAGTTGAATAGAAAAACAATAGTACTTTGTATTAATTCATGAGGAACAGCAGAGCTCCACACCTTAATCTATAGTGTGTAAAAACTCTACCGTTGAAAATACATAAGAACAAGGTCTAGGCATGGCCGAATGGCCAGCCCCCCAAAACATGATCAAGAGATCAAAAGTGATACAAGGATAGTCTCAAAAATGATCAAAAGATGTAAATACCATAGTAAAAAGTCCTATTTATACTAAACTAGTTACTATGGTTTACAGAGATAAGTAAATGATGTAGAAATTCACTTTCAGGCCCACTTGGTGTGTGCTTGGACTGAGCATTGAAGCTTTCACGTGTAGAGGTCTTCCATGGAGTTAAACGCCAGTTTGTAACTTGTTTCTGGCGTTTAACGCCAGAATAGTGCAGAAAGCTGGTGTTGAACGCCAGTTTGCGTCGTCTAAACTCGGGAAAAGTATGGACTATTATATATTTCTGGAAAGCCCTGGATGTCTACTTTCCAAAGCAATTGAGAGAGAGCCATTTGGACTTCTGTAGCTCCAAAAAATCCATTTTGAGTGTAGGGAGGTCAGAATCCAACAGCATCTGCAGTCCTTCTTCAGCCTTTGAATCTGATTTTTGCTCAAGTCCCTCAATTTCAGCCAGAAATTACCTAAAATCATAGAAAAACACACAAACTCATAGTAAATTCCAGAAATGTGATTTTTATTTAAAAACTAATAAAAACATACTAAAAAATAATTAAATCATACTAAAAACTATGTAAAAACAATGCCAAAAAGTATATAAATTATCCGCTCATCACAAGCCATATGGCTTCTTCATGGTATTGTCTGTCGTCTCTAAGGAGACGTGTGTAGCTTGTACCTCAAGGATTCCTAGCTTCTCCATTACAGAGAGTGGCATGACGTTAATACTTGACCCTAGGTCACACAAAGCCTTTTCAAAGGTCATATTGCCTATGGTGTAAGGAGTCAGAAAGCGTCCAGGGTCTCGAAGCTTCTGAGGTAGCTCTTGCTGAACCAAAGCATGGAGTTCTTTGGTGAGTAGTGGAGGTTCTTCGTCCAGAGGCTTTGTACCAAATAGTTTGGTATTCAGCCTCATAAGAGCTCCTAGGTACCGAGCAACTTGTTCTTCCCTAGTGTCTTCATCCTCACTTGAGAATGAGTAGTCATCAGAACCTATGCATTGCAGAAGTACATGCAAAGGAACCTCAATTGTCTTTATGGTTTCCTTTGGTTCAGAACTAGAGGGTTCTTGAGTAGGATTCAGGCACTCAAAGGGACTGGCGTTCAACGCCAGCTCTGTCAGCTTATTGTGTGTTGAATATCCTTGCTGACCACCCTGATTGGCGTTTAACACCAGTCCCTCTAGCATTCTAGGTGTTGAACGCCCAGCAGGGATGTCCTTGCTGGCGTTCAACACCAGCTTCCCTGGGCTAGTGGGCGTTGACCGCCTAGTGAAGGCTTCTTCACTGGTATTCAATGCCTTCCCATTCTCCTCCAATTCGGCCTCAACCCCCATGGTTATGGCCTTGCACTCTTCTCTAGGATTAACCTCAGTATTATGGGGAAGAGTTTCAGGAGGGATCTCAGGGATCTTCTTGCTCAGTTGACCAATTTGTACCTCTAAATTTCTAATGGAGGACATTGTTTTCTTAATGAAACTATGAGTGATCTTAGTGAGGCTGGAGACTAGAGTGGCTAAGTCAGAAAGGCTCTGCTTAGAAGTCTCCATATTCCCTTGAGAAGATGGGATGGTGGTCTGTTGTTGAACCTATTCTGGTTCCTACCACCTTGATTGAAACCTTGCTGAGGTTTTTGTTGATCCTTCCATGAGAGGTTAGGATGATTCTTCCATGAAGGGTTGTAAGTGTTTCCATAGGCTTCTCCCATGTAATTCACCTCCTCCATGGTGGGTTGATCAGGATCATAGGCTTTATCTTCAAGAGAAGCTTCCTAATTACTGCCAGGTGCAGTTTGCATCCCAGTGAGATGTTGAGAGATCATGTTGACCTGTTGGGTTAGAATATTATTCTGAGCTAGGATGCATTCAGAGTCTCAACTTCATGAACTCCTTTTTTCTTAGAGGTTCCATGATTTACAGAATTCCTCTCAGAGGTGTACATGAATTGGTTGTTTGCAACCATCTCAATGAGCTCTCTAGCTTCTGCAGGAGTTTTCTTTAAGTGGAGAGATCTACCTGCAGAGCTATCCAAGGAAATCTTGGATATCTCAGACATGTCATAGAACACGCCCGTGAGGGACCATTCTGAGAGCATGTCAGGAGGACATCTCCTGATCAGCTGCTTGTATCTTTCCCAAGCTTCATAGAGGGATTCACCTTCTCTTTGTCTGAAGGTTTGAACTTCCACTCTAATCTTGCTCAACCTTTGAGGAGGAAAGAACTTAGCTAGAAAAGCATTTACAAGCTTTTTCCAAGTGTCAAAACTCTCTCTTAGTTGGGCATCCAACCAAAACTTAGCTCTGTGTCTTAGAGCAAAGGGGAAAAGCATCAACTTGTAGGCTTCAGGATTAACTCCATTAGTGTTTACAATATCACAGATCTATAAAAATTTTTCCAAGAACTGATATGGATCTTCCATTGGAAGTCCATGGAATTTGTAGTTCTGCTGTAGAAGAGAGACTAACTGAGGCTTAAGCTCAAAATTGTTAGCTCCAATGGCAGGTACAATAATGCTTCTGCCATAAAAGTCAGAGGTAGGCATGGTGAAGTCACCAAGGACCTTTTTAGGCTCCTCTTGTGGTTCGGCCATATCCTCCAATTCTTGTTCAAAACATTCTGAAAGGTCTCTTCCGGAGTGTTGTGCTTTAGCTAGTTGTAAACGCCTCCTTAGAGTCTTCTTAGGTTCAGGATCAGGAGTTAAGAGGGGTTCTTTATCCCTGTTCCTGGTCATAAACAAGAAGGAAAGAAAAAGAAGAAGAGACCACGCCAGTAGGCAAGAAGCTCCTCCGCAAAGTCAGAAGTAGAGAAAGAAGAAGATAAAATAAAAAAAAAATAAATAAAAATAAATAAATTAAAATAAATAAAGGAAAAATACCTTGGAGATAGAGATAAGAGTAAATAAAAGAGGATAGAATAAAAGAGAGGAGAAAAGATGAAAAGGAAATCACAAGAAAGCTTTCTGTGTCACTTGGCAAGAAGCTCCGAGTGAGATGTCAAGATGAAAGAAAACAAGAGTACTATGACAATAGAAGGTAGGAGTAAAGAAGTATAAATAGAAAAAGTAAATAAGAATTAAAATATTTTTGTTTCTATTTAATTAATTAATTAATTTTTTAAAAATTAGATTAAATTAATTTTAAAAAGATTTGAATTTTAATTGTTAAATTTTCGAAAATAGAAGGGAGAGAAGAGAGAAGAAGTTTTCAAAAATTTAAGAGTAGAAGGAGTTAGTTAGGTGGTTTTAAAAAAAATGAGAGAGAAGATGGAGATATTTTTTCAAAAATTAAGAAGAGAAGAGAGTTAGTTAGGTGGTTTTGAAAAAGATGAGAGAGAAGAAGAGAGATATTTTCGAAAATTAAGGAAGAGAAGAGTTAGTTAAGAGGTTTTGAAAAATAAGAGATAGAAGATAAGAAGTAGTTTTCAAAAAATTGAGAAGAGAGAGTTAGTCAGGTAGTTTTGAAAAAGATGAGAGAGAAGAAGAAAGATATTAATTAAGAAAGGATAAAAAATAAAAATAAAAATAAAAGATAAGATAAGAAAAGATTTAAATTTAAAAAATAAGATAAGAAGTAAGATAATAAAAGATTTTGAAATTAAAACTTGAAATTAGAAAAATATAAGATATGAAATTAAAAAATTTGAAATTGATTTTGAAAAAGATATGATTTAAAAATTTGAATTTTGAAAAAGATAAGATAAGAATTTTAAATTTGAAAAAGATATGATAAGTTTTGAAAAAGATAAGATTTTTGAAAAAGATAAGATTTTTAAATTTGAAAATTTTGATTTTTGAAAACTTGACAACTAAGATATGATATGATAAAATTTTAAAATTGAAATCTGAATTTTTTTGTTAATTTTCGAAAATTATGCTAAAAATTAGTTATAAAAGATATTTTTTATTTTTTTGAATTTTATGATGAAAGAGAAAAACACAAAAAAGACATAAGACTTAAAATTTTTAGATCTAGCACCCTTGTTTTTCGAAAATTTTTGGAGGGAAATACCAAGGGACACCAAACTTAAAAATTTTAAGATCAAAACACATGCAAGACTCAAGAACACCTTGAAGACTCACAAGAACACAAAGAACAAAAATTTAAAGACTCCAAGAACTGATGCGCCACTATTGGTAGTGCATTTTATGCTGAATTTAAGGGATTTTACCACCCTCTTTTCACACTTATTCACTAAAATAGCATGATTTTGTATATTCTTCCTAATTTGTGCTTAAGAGTGAAAACATGCCTTTTAGGCCCTTAATTGGTTAATTTTAATTCCCTTTGATTCCACTAGATGCCTTGATGTGTGTGTTAGTGATTTCAGGTTGAAAAGGCTAGGAATGGATCAAAGGAATGAAGAGAAAAGCATGCAAAGTAGAGAAATCATGGGAAATCAAGGGAAATCATGCAAAGTAGAGAAAAGCACGCATGGAATGTGAAGTCGCATGGCGACGCGTACGCGTACATGACGCGTGCGTGTGGAAAGCAAAATCGCCAAGCAACGCGTACGCATGACCCACGCGTATGCATCGAAGCTCGCATGTGACTTCATTAAAGTAAAAACGCTGGGGGCGAATTTTAGGCTTCCCAGACCCAAATCCAACTGAATTCTGAGCCTAATATATACAAAAATCAAGAGGAGTCAAAGGGGGGAAGTCATAATTGAATTTTGGAGGGAATGTTTTAGTTAGTTTCTAGAGAGAGAAGCTCTCTCTTCTCTTTATAATTAGGATTAGGTTAGATTAGGATTTCTTAGATCTAGGTTTAATTCATGCTTTGATTTACTTTTCCTTTATCAATTCTTGTTCTTCTACTCTTGCTTCTCTAGTTTAGCATTTGAATTCTTGTAATTGTTTACTTTGTTGTTGATACACTCTTGTTTCTTTTACATCTCTTTAATGCAATTCATGTTTGATTTCTTTTATTGTTGATCTGAATTGTTGTTGTTAATTTCCTTGCAATCAGTAGTTGTAGATTTACTTTTCTCGCAATTTGATTTTACTTTCCTTTTATGCCTTCCAAGTGTTTGACAAAATGCTTGGGAGGATATTAGAGTTGATTTTTCACTCTTGGCTTTGGTTGAGTAACTGGAGACTCTTGAGTTATCAAACTCTTTTGTTGATTGATAATTGAAAGTTGCTAGTTGATTTGAATTTCACTAACTCTAGTCTTTCCTTAGGAGTTGACTAGGACTTGAGGGTTCATGTTGATTTATCACTTGACTTACCTTCATAGTTAGAGGTTGACTAAGTGGGAGCAATGGACAATTTTCATCACAATTGATGATGATAATGAGGATAGGACTTCTAATTCTCATTCCTTGCTAAGAGCTTCTTAGTTATTAGTTTACTTCTTTCAATTTACTTTTCATGTCTCTTATCAAAACCCCAAAATATACAACTCATAACCAATAACAAGAACACTTCCCTGCAATTCCATTGAGAGACGACCCAAGGTTTGAATACTTCGGTTATTATTTTTAGGGGTTTGTTACTTGTGACAACCAAATTTTTGTATGAGAGGATTCTTTGTTAGTTTAGAAACTATAATAGCAACGAGATTTTATTTGTGAAATTCTTTACCATAAAAAATCCATTCATCAAGAACTCAAGAACAAAAAATAACACTAAACTTAAAATTTTTAGAAAATCAAAACACAATTTTCGAAAAACACAAAGAAAAACACAAGAAAACACTAAAATGAAAGACTTGCACAAGATTAAACCAAAAAAATTTATTTTTGAAAATTTTTAGAAAATAGGACTCAAGAATGCGAAATTACCAAGAACATAGACACATTAAAAAAGAACAAAGATTAAACAAGAAAATAATAAAAAAATATTTTTGGAAAAATTTTTGTGATTTTCGAAAATTTTGAAGAAGGAGAAAATAAAAATAAAGGACTTTAATCAAAGTTATACTCTTGCAAAAATCAGAGACTCAACAAGAACATACATTGAACAAAGAGAAGAAAAATATTTTTGAAAAGGTTTTAATTTTTCAAAAAATTGGAAGAAGAATAAAACAAAAATTAAAAAAGACTCAATTAAAATAATGTAAAATAAACTTAGCTGATCTAAGGAGTAAGACAATCCGAAAGTTTGTCCAAACTCAACAATCCCCGGTAACGGCGCCAAAAACTTGGTGCGCGTGTACGCAAAACCCACAGTATTTCGTACAGCAGCAGTACCAGCAAGTGCACTGGGTCGTCCAAGTAATACTTGAGCGAGTCAGGGTCGATCCCACGAGGATTGTGGTTTGAAGTAAGCTATGGTTGTCTTTTAGGTCTTAGTCAGGCGGAATCAAAAGGTTGATGAATTAGAGGAAACTATTCATAATTTGTATTTGTAAATAAATTCAGTTGGATTGAGACAAGGGCAAACAGTAATAGGAATAGAGTTGAGGATTGGAGTTGCTTTGTCTATCTGAATTAACTTTGGTATTACTTCTCTCTTTGCTTGTGAGTGATTTCTTCAATGGCAGGCTGTATGTGATTGACATTGGTTTGAGCAGCTACCAATACTCCTCCAGATCTGAAACCCAAGTTTAGTGTGGATCCATCTCTACTTGAGGGTGAAGCGCGTACAGTCCATTCTCCTTGATGATCCTACTCAAAACGCCACAGACGAGGTCAAATCTTCCGGATCGGAGGAATGCTGCGCTGTTAGTTCTAGCCTCTACCACAGAGACCCTAATCTCCCTGGAAATTAGTTGAACTGATGTCTCAAGAAGTCCCCAACAAAGTTGTAGATTAGCCGCCTGAGAGATGTATAAACATAGCTGTAGGTTCATTCTTTCCGGCCAAGTATTCACACGAACCCAAGTAGACGCGGGTGTTTGTCAGGCATGTTTATCTTAATGTGATGGATAGAGCTAATTTTTCAGATCATCGTGCTCACCACGATGAAGATTGGAATATACATCTTAAAGATAGATCAAACACAGATTGAGGATGAAACAGAAATACTTTTATTAATTCATAAGACACTGCAAGGCTCCCCACCTCAACCTAGGAGGTTTAAAAACTCATACTGAAAGAAAAAACAATGGTGAAAATGAAAATAATGAGAAAAGTGATGTCTGTTCCCCCCAAATTACATAGATCAAATCCTTTAAATACTAAACAAATGACTAGTAAGGGTAAAACAGTCTATTTAGTGCTAAAATCCACTTCTGAGGCCCACTTGGTGAGTGTTTGGGCTGAGCTTTAATGAGATCCACGTGCTATGAGGCTCCTTGGGTGTGGAATGCCAGCTAGGGGGTCCTCTCCGGGCCTTTGGACGCTCGGCTCTGCTCTTTGTGCGCTGGACGCTTGGAAGGAGCATGAAGCTGGTGTTGGACGCCAGTTTTGGGCCTTCTAATCCGATAAAAGGTATAGAACGTTATATATTGCTGGAAAGCTCTGAGAGTCAGCTTTTCATAGCCATTGAGAGCGCTTCATTTGGACTTCTGTAGCTCTAGAAAAGCTCTTGCGAATGTAGGCAGGTCAGATCCAGACAGCATCTGTAGTGCTTTTTCTGTCTATGAATCAGACTTCTGCTCCAGCTCCTCAATTTCAACTAGAAAATACCTAAAATTGTCCAAAAACACAAAAACTCTTAGTAGAATCTAAAAATGTGAATTTAACACTAAAACCTATAAAAACTAAATAAAAACAAAAAAAAACTACTAAAAACTATATGAAAATGATGCCAAAAAGCGTATAAAATATCCACTCATCACCTTTAGATCATATTTCGTATTCCCATTTCCTCTATTGTTTTTCAGGATGTCTAACAGAAAAGGCAAGGGTAAGGCCATAGGGTCTGAAAAAAGGAAACGAACCTTACAGTTCGCTGAGGGAGTGGATGTTGCATTTTATGAACGACGTATCAGTGGGAGAGTCAAAATTGATCAGAATACACCTCCCACTAACACGTACAAGTTCAGCAACCGTTACTCAGAACTTAAGTTCCCCGACTTTCTTTGGAAGAGAAGCTCGCATGTCGAGAAGAAGCTCCAAATCCCGGATGAGGTAAGCAAGTACACTGATAACAGAATTGCTCAGCGGGGTTGGGGTTTCCTAGGAAGGGAACTTCCAATGGTGAATGCATCGTAGGTCCAAAAAATTTTATGCAAACTATTACATCGGGGCCCTCTATGTAGTTCACCTTTGAGACAAGAAGGTACCAGTTATTGAAGAGGTCATTGGGCAGGCTTTTCACTTTCAGCCTAAAACCAGTGAAGGTGATGCTTATGACGAGGCAAAAAGTGAAAGGAAATTCATGACTTTTGACTGGGACAAGGTATTGGCTGTGATTGCTAAGACCTCGAGTTCATGGATGTTTAGTGCTGATAAGATAAATCCCTTGGGGTTCTCAGTTTGCTTTCTAGCCAATGAGGCTCGTATTTGGTAGCAGATTCTGTCCAATTACATGATGCCGAGCACCCACGAGACCAAAATTGTTGCTGATATCGCGGTTTTGGTCTGGTGTGTCTTGAAAGGTAAACAACTGTACCATCCGATGCGGGCTCACTATATTGGCAACCTCGCCTTTCCATGCATGATTACTCAACTTCCAGTGAGCCCGAGGTTATCTGGATGACCACAGATGAGAGGCCGACCGTCGTCGGCAGCAAGAAGGTGATTCCTCACGGTGACTGGTTTGGTCCTGAGCCAACCACTAGACGCTGAGGTAGATGGTAGCTAGCACCTTCTTCAGAGGCAGGGACCTTAGCCTTAGTACCCTCAGCCGCAGCACCATCATCAGCCTCACAGCTGATCTACCGTCTTGTGTAGCAACTCTTCCTGCGGATGGATCATATGGAATGTCGTAATAAGCGATGTTTTGAATACTTGAAGAGGATCTTTGGCTGCACCGTATTCCCACTAGAGGAGCCTGACACCGCCTCAGAGCACAGCCAAGAGGAGGAGCGGGACGCACCAGCTTAGGCTAGCGAGGAGGACTCCTTCAACTCAGCCTGATTTTAGAAGCACCGAGGACGGTGCTAAGCCTTAAGTGTAGGGAGGTCGTCCGACTTTGACAGTGTTTTTTGGGTCACAATATTTATTTCCGAACATTTTTAGTTTAGTTTTTTTTCTTATTATGCTTTTTAGTTACTTTGTACATATTTTGTCATTTTGAAAACTTTTTACTTAGTTTATTGCACCTTCTAGCTTTGTTTGTACATAACCTAGTATTATATTATAGCAATGCATATTTTTACATTTTCTTTTAATTTTGGCTTGTACATATGATTTTTTTAGCCATTAGTTATGATTGTGATTTGGATGATGTGATGATTGCACCTAGTTTGATTCCCTATACACTTGATGATTTAGTTTGATTGAAATTAGGAAATGAACTTAAGATTTTTGACCTTTTTCTTCCAATCACATTATATACATATATAGATAAGTGTTAGTCAATTTAATAAAATTTCGAAGAAAACTTCTTTTTACTGATGGCATTGAAACTTTGATTGATTTGAGTTGATAATTTTCATTGAAACTTGCTTGAATTACACATTGTGGAATATGATTTTGAGCTAAGAATACACAACCTTGTGAGTTTTAAGCCTCAATGTGTGGTTGCATATTTTGACCACTATTTTCATTCTTGTGTGTTATTCTCTCTATGATTGCAATCTTTGGTTTGTTTAATTCTACATGTCCACTATTTGGGGTGTATA
>NC_029791.2:84310835-84346960 GCF_000816755.2 Arachis ipaensis
ATGTTTTATATTTGTGTTGAACATCTTGAAAAGTTGGAGACATACTTATGCATTAATTAATAGTGACAATATTCATTTAATATGTATATATTTCACTTTAAAAAAAGAAAAAAAAGAAGAAAGCAATAAAAAGGGGACAAAAAAAACCCCAATGTGAAGTGTAATGATAATAAATGCACATGTAATGTGAATTGAATTGAGTTGGATGCATGAGTATGTGTGAAAAGTGAGATTATGGGTAGCTAAGCTTAATTTTAGAATTGTATAGGGTGTTATGTGTTCGGTGAGAGCTTAAGTTAATCAAAAATTCAAATTCTAGCTCACGTAGCCATATATATCCTTACCTATACCCTTAGCCCCATTACAACCTTAAAAAAGCCCTCATGATACGTGCATATATGTGATGAGTCCATATTTGATGATATATTTTGACTCAATTTGGATGGATTCTAGCACATGAACTCACACTTAAGCACCAAAATAGCATACTTTTGTGTTTGATCCCTAATTTGGACTTAAATGTGAAAACATGCGTTTTTGTGCCTAAATTAGTGATTTTAATTCCACTTTCATGCCATTCGATGTCGTGATGTGTTTTGTGAGTAATTTCAGGTCATTTTGGAAAGATTGGCTAAGCAAAAGTGGAAGAATGCATGTAGAAGGAAGAACACATGAAGAAAACAAGGAAAAGCACACACAGCAATGTGTGCGTGCGCACAAGCAAGCGTGCGTATGCACAAGATCGAATCAGCCAAGTGTGCATGCGCACAAGCCAGTGTGCATATGCACAAGAGAAAATTTCCATGTGTGGGTGCGCACAAGCTCCTGTGCGTACGCACAGGTCAACATTTAGCCAAATGTACGGACACACATACCTGTGCATCCGCACAGGTCCCTGCACGTGATTTTATTAATGAAACGCATGCTGTGCATTTTCTAAGGGCATTTTTGGCCCATTTTGGAAGGCTTGATGCTGATTTTGGAGTTCTATATAAGGGGAATTCAACACATATGAATAGGGAGGCCGGCTTTCATTAGGTTAGATTAGGTAAAGAATGCATTAGGAGTAGGAGTAAGAGTAGAGTAGAAAATGCTCTCTTAGGGTTTTAATTAGGGTTTATCAATCTCAATTGTAGCATTTTATAGAAGCTTTGATCTTTGATTTTTCTCATCTTTATTGTAAGTACTCTCAATTTCCTCTTTAATTATAGCACATTTACTTTCATTTGCCTTGGTTCAAGTTACTTGTTTATAATTGTAATTTTGGTATCTTGGAATTTTGATAGATGAATTTAATGTTTTATGCTTTCTTTATGCTTGATTGAATGTTTATTGTTGATTTTGTGCATAGTTGGTTAGTGCTTTCCATTTTCCCTTGCAATTTCTTATGTTTTGTTTTTATGCACACAAGGTGTTTGTGAAAATTCTAATTATGAGTTTTGAGTAGATTTTCCCACCTTGGCTTGTGGTTTGAGTTCCTAGGATACTAGAGTCATAATATCCGACATTTAGTGGTAATTCTTGGGTAGTTAGTTGACTCTTGTTTCCATTTACGCTAGCCTTTTATCAACTAGTTTGGTAAGTTGGTTAGGACTTATGGATTAAAGTCAATTATGCTTGCTTGACTTACTCCTCGATGGTTGGGGTTGACTAGGCGAGATTGACTCATCATAATTACCATAGTTGTGGTTATGGCGATGATAGGATTCCTTGGATCTCATTCCCAAGCCAAGGTTCTTTATTGCATTTATAGCATTTTCACTAGTTTTGATCTTGTTTCCTTTTTGCTTGCATTAATTACAATTTTGATCATCTCTTGGTTCTTTTATTTCTTAGTTCCTTTAATCTTTTGTTCTTTGATTGCAAAATCCCTTTTTGCCTCCATAACCGAAAGAGTAACACTTCTAATTGCATCCTAGGGAGAACGACCCGAGGTTGAAAGACTCTCGGTTTATATGTTTTGAATTTGAAAATACTAAACTTTGATGTTGAGAGTTAGTTGTTGATTTAGCTATACTTGCAACGAAGTGATCTTATTTTGAGAAATCCTAGATCAACACTAATTCTCATAATCAATATGCATTAAATATGTGTTGATTATTACATGAAGAGCAAATCCTAGAAAGCATGATTAGAGGATAATTGAGTGATTTAACTCTAAACACTCAGTGATTAGAGTATATACACATCCGGTGAGGGGTTCGATTGCTCAATTCCATATTTTCACCCTTGATTATTTCTCATCTTGCAAGTTTGTAGATTCTTTTATATGACTCAATTCAATTGTGAAGTTGATTTGGTGATGATTGCTTTAGCCATTGATTGTGTATATATGCTTTCATGGAAATTGATTTACTTTGACAAAGTAAAGACATATAGATAAGTAGCTAGTATGAGATAGGATAGTTACATACATATAGATAGTTTGCATATAGATAGTTCCATTGAATAATTGTTGATACCACTTTCTTATCTTTCTTGGGTTTAGCATGAGAACATGCTATTATTTAAGTGTGGAAAGATTGATAAACCATATTTTGATGGTTTATTTTGTATTGAATTTAGTGGATTTTATCAACTTATCCCACATTTATTCATTGAAATAACATAGTTTTATGAATTCTTTCTAATTTGTGCTTAAAAGTAAAAACATGCTTTTTGGGTCCTAAAATTGTTAATTTTATTCACTTTAATTCTATTTGATGCTGCGATGTGTTTGTTGAGTGATTTCAAGCTTACAAGGCAAGTATGGATTGAAGAAGTGAGAAAAAAACATACAAAAGCGCATAATTAATGAAGAAATGGAGTTTGGAGATCTTCAGAGTTGTACGCACGCACAGTGATGCGTGCGTACGCACGCACAGTGATGTGTGCATACGCATGTTCAGAAGTTCATGCAATCATGCGTACGCACGGTCATGCATGCGTACCCATGGTTGTAACACGCATGGTCTGTCATGCATACGCACGAGTGCAATCACATGAGCTCATTTAATGCAACACGTGGGTCAAAATTGTAGGGCTTTCCAAGCCCAATCTAACTCATTTCTAAAGCTATTTAAAGCCAAATACAAGAAGGATGAATGGGTGAGCAATTAGGGTAGCTTAGAAATATGTTTTAGGTTAATTTTCTAGAGAGAAAAGCTCCATTTTTTCTCTAAAATTTAGGGTTTTTAATTTAGTTTCTTCTTTAATTTCAGATTTTGATCTTGTTCTAGTGTAGTTTACTTTTTATTTCCATGCTCTTTTAGTTTAATTCTCTTAGTTTCTTTTGTTATTCTCTCAATTTTGCCACTTTTAGTTTATGAACACTTTTCAATTTTGATTTCTTTTAATGCAATTTTGATGTTTTATATTTTTTTGATTCTTGTTTGAGCTTTTATTATTATTCTCATGCAATTGGTAGTTTAGATTCTATTATTATTGTAATTTACCATATTTTTCTTTTTATGCATGCTGATGAGCAAATTTTTGATAGTATAGAATTTCATAAGAGAATTCTCGTTGCGAGTATAGTTTCTAAACCAACAAATAATCCTCTCATGCAAAAAATTGTTTGTCACAAGTACAAACCCCAATAAAAATAACCGAAGTATTCAAACCTCGGGTCGTCTCTCAAAGGAATTACAGGGAACTGTTCTTGCTATTGGCTTTGGGAAAAGTATTTTGGGGTTTTGAATAAGGAACATGAAAGGTAAATGACAAGAAAGTAAATGAAACTCAAATGTAAGAAGGTCTTGGCAAGGGTTGATGGTTAAATGAGTTACTAACCACAACATGTTAATTGTAAGGATCAATCTCATTAAGTCATCCTCTAACAAGTGAAGGAAAGTCAAATGAGTTACACCAATCCTAATCCATAAGTCCTAACCACTCACTAATTAGCTTAGTGGAAGTTAGAGTCGATGGACACCAATTATCAAGACTTGGACATTAGCAATTCAATTTCACCTAAGTTACCATCCCAAGCCAAGAACACAAAAGTCTAGTCTAACATCCTTCCAAGTATTTAATCAAACACTTGGAAGGCACAAAAGGAAAGCAAGATAAAACTGCAAGAAACTCAAATATATAACTACTAATTGCAAGGAAATTAACAACAATAAAGCAAATCAACAATAAAAGAAACCAAACATAAATTGCATTAAAGAGAAGTAGAAGAAACAAGAGTGCATCAACAAAGTAAACAATTACAAGAAATTAAAATGCTAAACTAAGAAAGCAAAGATAGAGGTACAAGAAATTGTAAAGGAAAAGTAAATCAAAGCATGAATTAAACCTAGATCTAAGAAATCCTAATCTACGTCTAACCTAATTCTAGAGAGAAGAGAGAGCTTCTCTCTTTAGAAACTAACTAAAGCCTCCTCCAAACTAAACTATGGGTTCCCCCCTTGACTCCTTATGATTTATACATGTAATAGGCTCAGAAATGAGTTGGATTTGGGCCTGGGAAGCCTAGAAATCGCTCCCAGTGTTTTCACTTTAATGAAGTCATGTGCAAGCATCGACGCGTATGCGTGGGTCACGCGTACGCGTCGCTTGGCATTTTTGTTTTCCACGCGTACACGTCATGTCATGCATACGCGTCGCTATGCGACTTCATATTCCACGCGTGCGCGTTGATGAATCCTCTCCCAATCCTTGATTTTCCATGAGTTATCCATTTTGCATGCTTTTCTCTTCACTCCTTTGATCCATTCCTAGCCTTTTCAACCTGAATTCACTAACAAACACATCAAGGCATCTAGTGGAATCAAAGATGAATTAAAATTAGCAAACTAAAGGCCTAAAAAGCATGTTTTCACTCTTAAGCACAAATTCAGAGAAAATCATGAAACCATGCCATTTCATTGAATAAATGTGAGAAAAGTTGATAAAATCCACTCAATTTACGCACAAAATGTACCACAAAATAGTGGTGCATCAAATCTCCCCACACTTAACCAAGAAAGAAGCAAAGGGTACTATCATTTATTCAAATGTAAACTAACTAAATGTAATCTATCTAAATGCAACTATCTAAATGAATGCAATTGCTTGGTTAAAATAAATCAACTTCCAAGAATACATATATAAGCACAAGGGCTAAAAGTATTAACACCCAAGCCAAACCACAATTGAATTGAGTTATTAAAGATTTTATAAACTTGCAAGAAAAGAGATGATCATGGTGAAAACATGTAATTGAGCAATCGAACCCTCACCGGATGTGTATCTGCTCTAATCACTCAAGTGTATAGGGGTTGATTCACTCAATTCTCCTCTAATCATGCTTTCCAAGATTTGTTTTTCATCTAACAATCAACAATTATTTCATGCATGCATACAAATATCATGAGGACTTTCCACAAGGTTGTAATGGGGCTAGGGTCAAGGTAGGATGCATATGGTCAAGTGGACTTGAAATTTGAATCTTAGATTAGCTTAAACTTCCCACCTAACCTATATAACAACCTATACAATTTCAAAGCTAACCTAACTACCCATTCTTCACTTATTCACACACTCATGCATTCTCTTTTTTATCACAACTCATATGCATTGATTATTATTGAACTTCACTTTGAGGCATTTTGTCCCCTTTTTATTGCTTTTCTTTTTCTTTTTTTTTTCTATTTTTTTCTTTGTTGATATATATCTATTTTTTTATTTTCTCATCATTTTTTTTCTTTTTGTAATAAAGTATATACAAAAGTATCAATGCATATGGTTTTACATTTAATTAACACATGAGTATGTACTCAATTCCCAAGATCTTCAATAAAGATACAACACACACCTTTTTCTCAACTAATGTCCCAAGTTTCCCCCACACTTGAACGATACACACTCACTAGCCTAAGATAATCAAAGATCCAAATAAAGGACATTTATTGTTTTTCGCTTCAAGGCTTGTAATGTGCTAAAATTAAGAACAAGTGGGTTAATCGTAGGCTCAAAATTTGCTAACAAAGGAAGATAAAAGGTAAGGCTATTTGTGTAAGTGAACTCAATAAAACAATGGCCTCAATCATATAAATGCATGTATACACAAAATAATGGACATAAAGAATCAAACAAATCAAATATTACCATCATAGAAAGAGAATAATGCACACAAGAAGGAAGATAAGTGGTTATATGATGTAACCACACAATTAGGCTCAAAACTCACAAGCTTGTGTTCTTAGTTCAAAACATGTTCCACAATATATAATTCAAGCATGTTCAATGAAATTTTTTTACTCAAATCAATTGGGATGTTCTATAGATAAATTTCTTGAAAAATTTCATTATTTTGACTAAGCTTATTATGTATATATATGCAAAAAATAAGAAAACGTAACAAAAAGTCCTAAAAGACCTAAAAATGAAATGCAAAAGTGTTGGATTAGAAATTTGTCACCCAAAAATGCCGACTGGTCGGACGACCTCCCCACACTTAAAAGTTTGCACTGTCCTCAGTGCATTCAAAGATGAGCAAGGGGGTACGGCGACTTGCCGAGTTGCCACCTTCAGCTGGTAGGTCAACCGGTTGCTGCGTGTTCTTTGTCCCACTTTCGTTTTTGCCTATAATGACTCATCTTGAAAATAGAAAGCAGGATAGTGAGAAAAGTAAATGCAAAAGCAAGGAAGCATACATTGTTGGAATGAGGTAATAATCACTAGAATGGAGTGAGTGACTTAGTATGACACTAATGAAACAAGTGTGTGAGTTCTAAGTTGCACGCAGTTTAGAACACACACGCTAACATAAAAGGCTATGTCACAATTACACACAAAAAAAAACATGCACTTCACTTATTCTAATGTGCTTGAGATGCTCTAAACTCGTAGGTTAAAACAACCAAACAAGCAATAAGGAAGCACGAAAGCATTCAAGCCAAAAACATATGGATGCATATGATCAAGAAACACAATGCATTAAGATAAATGCACAACATCCGTCAAGAAATTGCCTAATCAAAGAAAAGAATTCAAATCACAAGGTGACCAAATCATGCAATTCAAAAAGGTTTAAGGTACTTGAAGGCAATGTCATTCACTTGGTGTTCACAAAATTTAAGCATGAAAAAAATTCAAAATCGAGTAATGAATTGTAACCTCAACAAGGGAATCCAACAATGACAATTAACAACAATGATGTTAAACTAACATCGCATCAATAATCAGCAGCAAGAGATAGTAAACAAAATTAACAATCCAACACTTATGATGAGAAACAAAAAAATTAACTGAAAATTTAACTAACTAAACAACTAATTAACTAAAAGAAATGGTTATAAATGGCGTTTGGTAGTGTTGGATAATGGGTAAGAGAAGGGAAGAAGAGAAGAGAAGATGGAAGAAGGAAAGAAATGGAAAGAAGAGAAGAAAAGAAGATGGATGAAACAAGGCAATCCACGCGTACGCGTGCAGTGACGCGTCCGCGTGGGGTGGTGAAATGGAAGCGACGCGTACGCGTGGGTCGCGCATACGCATGATGGCTTAATCAGAGAGGCGACGCGTACGCATGAGTGGAGGCACAAATCTGGCATACTTCACACACAACTCTCTGGTTTTTGGTTAGGAGGTGAAAATTTGGGATCCACGCGTACGCATGGGTTACGCCTGTGCGTGGATGGTCGAAAATGCTTGGGTCATGCGTGCGCGTGAGGCACGCGTACGCGTGGGTTGGTGCTCTGTTTTGCAAAATTTTTCCATGTTCTTGTACCAAACCAAGCATTCCAAACCTCCAAACAGCTACCAAAACACCATAAAAACCTTATTTAACATACTAAACTACCAAATAAACTCAACAAACTAATCAAAACATGAAATTAACTAATTTTACCAATATTTACAAAAGAGAAAAATGAAAAGATTTTACCATGGTGGGGGTGTCTCCCACCTAACACTTTTATTTATTGTCCTTAAGTTGGACTTATGGGGAGCTCCTCATCAAGGTGGCTTGTGCTTGAACTCTTCCTTGAACATCCATCAATGCTTGAGTCTCTAATAAGCTCCATTCTTCAAATTTAATAGCTTCAAGCTTTGATAGAGTTTTCCACAAACTATGGGCTCCCAAAATTGATTTTCCTTGTGCGATCTGGGATCCCACACTTCGTTTTGATACCCGTCTTCAAGTTGATTCTCGTTAGACCATCCGGGTGGCAAGCAAGATGAATTCTCATTAAAGTGACCAAACATCATCCTAGACCTAAGCAATCTAGTTCTACACCAACCCTTGCTTTTAAGCCTTGAGAATGCAACCATCATGGACTTTGATTTACAATGCCAACCACTAACTATCTCCCTTTTGCTCTTAAAGCCACAAAGAGCTCTAAGTTACCCATCCGTCTCAAGAAAACCATATTCAAGTGGACTAATTAAGCTTAGAGATGAGAGATTTACCCACTTGAATGAAAGAATGGATGGTGATGGCTTGGGGGGAGGTGTTTCCAATGTCTTTGCAAGCTCCACTCCCTTGTGTTCTTCCTTGATTACTTCCACCTCCTCACAAGGTTTTTCAAATTCAATCATTTGTTCATCAATTTCATCCAACTCTTCTCCCTCACTCAAATCATAAATGGGAGGATGAGAGAAATCTACCTCTATATTGCTTTCTATCTCATCGGGAGAAGGTTCTTCAAGTTCAAAGGATTCACAACCAAGAAGTTTTGATGCGTTATCTTCATCACCAAGGGAACTCAATTCTTGTTCTATCCCATCCAATTCTTCATATGGAATATGCCTTGGAGGTTGTGTACTTTCCTCTTCAATATCAAATTCAATCTTTTTGGAGGGGTTTTCTATAACTCTAGATTCCCATGGAGGTTTCGCATCTCCTAAGTCTTCAACCACTTCTACCTCTTCTTTATCATAGGTTCCTCCAATTGTTCTAATACAAAGTAACATTCCTTATTTTGCACCGGAGTTCCCAATCTCTCCTTCATACTATGCTCTTCATTTGATTCTCCACATGTGGCCATGGGAGTTCTTTGAATGCTCAAACATTGGGAGGCTAATCGGTTTACCACAGTGAGTATCTTAGAATAGAATCAAGTGTGATTGAATGGAAAACAATAGTAATTGCATTAATCCATTGAAACACAGCAGAGCTCCTCACCCCCACCTATGGGGTTTAAAGACTCATGCCATAGAAGATACAATATGAAGTGTAAAATGTCATGCGTTGTAAACTGAATCTCTAAAAGTAGTTTTTATACTAAACTAGTAACTTAGGTTTACAGAAAAATGAGTAACTAAATGCAGATAGTGCAGAAATCCACTTCTGGGACCCACTTGGTGAGTGTTTGGGCTGAGCTTTCAAGCTTTCACATGCATATGCCTTATATTGGAGTTAAACGCCACCCTGGGTGCCAAAATGGGCGTTTAACGCCAAGAATTATGCCAGTTCTGGTGTTTTACGCCAGAAAGTTTTAGGATGGCTTTCAACGCCAATTTGGGCCATCAAATCTCGAGCAAAGTTTGGACTATTATATATTTTTGGAAAGCTCAAGATGTCTACATTCCAACGCAACTAAGAAAGAGCCAATTAAGCTTTTGTAGCTCCAGAAAATCCACTTTGAGTACAGGAGGGTCAAAATCCAACAACATTTGCAGTCCTTTTTCAGCATCTGAATCAGATTTTTGCTCAGGTCCCTCAATTTTCAGCCAGAAAATATCTGAAATTACAAAAAAACACACAAACTCATAGTAAATTCTAGAAATGTGATTTTTGAAAAAAAAACTAATAAAAATATAATAAAAAGTAAATAAAACATACTAAAAACTACGTAAAAACAATGCCAAAAAGGGTATAAATTATCCACTCATCAGAGGCGTCACACATAATCCCAAATGGCTGGATTAAGTCTGGCTCTCTCACAATCGGAGCTTGAGTCAAGGCGATCTTCAGCTTATCAAATGCTTCCATGTAGTCCTCACTCAGCTCGAACTCAACATCCTTCTGCAGCAATCGGGATAAAGGCAATGCTACCTTACTGAAGTCCTTCATAAATCTTCGGTAGAAACCTGCATGACCAAGGAACGAATGGACTTCCCTCACGGAGGAGGGGTAAGGTAAACCAGAAATCATATCTACCTTTGCTGGATCTACAGAAATACCAGTATTAGAAACAACATATCCTAGAACAATACCTTGTTTTACCATAAAATGACATTTTTCAAAATTTAATACAAGGTTTGAACTAACACACCTGTCTAATACTCTAGCTAAACTATCCAAGCAAAGGTTAAACGAATCACCATATACACTAAAGTCATCCATGAAAACTTTCATACAGTTCTCAATAAGATCTGAGAAAATACTCATCATGCACCTTTGAAACGTAGCCGGTGCATTACATAAGCCAAAAGGCATCCTCTTATATGCATACGTTCCAAAGGGACACGTAAAAGTAATTTTTTGCTGATCTTCAGGAGCTATATGAATTTGAAAATAGCCAGTGTAACCATCTAGAAAACAGTAGTGTGATTTACCTGACAGGCGATCAAGCATCTGATCGATGAAGGGCAGTGGGTAGTGATCCTTGTGAGTAGCATGGTTGAGGCGCTTGTAATCAATGCACACCTTCCAGGAGTTCTGCATTCTAGTTGTCAGGAGCTCTCCATGCTCATTCCTCACTGTTGTGACTCCAGACTTCTTTGGTACCACCTGTATTGGGCTAACCAATTCACTGATGTCATCTTCAAGCAGTCTGGTCACTTCCTTCTTGACATCTTCCAAGATGGTGGGGTTCAACCGCCTTTGAGGTTGATGGACAGGCCTTGCTCCCTCTTCTAAAAATATACGGTGTTCACAGATTTGAGGGCTGATGCCTACTATATTCACCAAGCTCCACCCAATGGATTTCTTGTGTCTTCTCAGCACACCAAGCAACTACTCCTCCTGTTGGAAAGTGAGTTCCCTTGCAATGATAACTGGGAGCTTCTGATGATCCTCAAGGTAAGAATACTTGAGGTGGGGTGGAAGGGGCTTCAACTCTATTTTCTGCTCATGGCTAGGCACTTGATAATCTGGATCTAGTGATGGTGGCAAGGTGTCTTCATTTTGTCCAGAAGGTTTCCCCACATTTGCACATTGCTCCATGTGCATCTCTTCTACTTCTTCTTGGTGAACTACAGCTACAGTTTCATCAATGATGTCGCATTGGAAGATGGGGTGATCTTCCAGAGGGTGCTTCATAGCTTCATCCAGGTTGAAGCTCACTGCTTTGCCATCTATCTCAAAAGAGTAAGTCTCTGAGAAGGCATCCAATTTGAACCTTGAATTCTTCAAAAATGGCTTCCCAAGCAGGATGGATGATGGTCTTCTTGAGTCATTAGGGGGCATCTCCAAAATGTAGAAGTCAGTAGGGAATGTTAGCCCCTTAATGCTCACTAGCACATCTTCAGCAACTCCAACCACCGAGATTGTGCTTTTATCTGCTAAAACAAAATGTGCTGCCGACCTTTTTAAGGGAGGGAGCCTCAAGGCATCATATACATATAATGGCATAATACTAACACATGCACCTAAATCACACATGCAGTCATAAAATTGTACACCCTCTATAGTAATAGTAACCATGCATGGACTCGGATCACTACATTTTTCCGGTACAGCACCCATTAAAGCGGAAATAGAGCTACCTAGGGGAATAGTTTCTAAATCATGTATTTTATCTTTATTCATGCATACATCTTTTAAAAACTTAGCATACTTAGGTACCTGGAGAATGGCATAAAAAAGGGGAATAGTTACCTCAACCTTTTTGAAGATCTCTACTATCTTGGGGTCTAGCTCCATTTGCTTTCTGGATTTCCTAGCAAGGTGTGGAAACGGAATGGAAATGGCTTTTCTTGCAACTTCATTTTCTTTTGGTGTTCCATTCCTTGGTCGAGCCACTTCTTCTTCAACCATGTCTTGTACTTTCTCCTCTTCTTCAACATCCTCTACCTCAATAATGTCTTCATCTTGAATGTCTTCCTTTGAGCTTGGCTCTTCATGACTCCTCTCTTGCAGTGTGGTTACAGACCTCAAAGTAATGGCATTGATTCCACCTTTGGGGTTGGGTAAAGGTTGAGAAGGTAGAGCATTGGAGCTAGAAGGTTGATTATTGGGAGTAGAAGGTGGTTCCATCCAGGAGATAAGAGCTTGTAAAGTAGAGGTAAGACCAGTGATGCTAGAGGTAAGTGTATTCTGAAGGTTTTTCTGTACTTGTACAATAGAGTGAAGCATCTCATCATTGGAAGAGGAAGGGGGATAAGTAATTTGAGGGGCTTGCTGTTGGTTGTTCTGAGGTGCTTGGGCTTGTCTTTGGTGAGGTGCACGGTACGTCTGGCCTTGGTTCTGCTGTTGGTATCGGTGGTTCTATGGATACCGGTTTTGCTGATTGTTGTTGTTGTTCCACCTCTGATTTCCACCGTTGTCTCTGCCTCCTTGGTTGTAGTTGTCCCTCCATCCTTGGTTGGAATTATTTCTCCATCCCTGGTTAGAATTGTCTCTCCAGTGTTGGTTGGAGTTATCTTGCCAACCTTGATTGTAGTTTCCACCTTGGTTATAATTACCGCCTTGTTGATAATTCCCTTGATTCGGACGGTTATAGTAGTTATTGGTAGCCGCCAAGGTGTTGTCTTCTTGTTGTTGGAGTTGTGGACATTCATCAGTGTAATGGGAATAGTAGGCACATATTTCACACACTCTCTGAGGAACCAACTATTGACACTGATGTTGTAGAGAAGGCTAAGGTTGTTGTTGATTCAGCTGTAGCTGCTTCAGTATGTTGGTCATCTCTCTCAGGGTCATTGTGAGAGCAGCAGTCTCACTACTAGAGGAAACCTCTGTAATAGCCTTGGGATGGTTGCTCCTGTGTCTAGCATTCCGGGTAGACTCAGCTAGATCTGCGATCAGTTGCCACGCTTTTGTCGCTGTCTTGTACTTAGTCAGAGAGCCATTACTCGCAGAATTTAATATAGTCTTGTCTTGAGGCTTCATGCCTTGTGTGAAATAGCTAATCAATAGCAACTGGTCTATATTGTGGTGGGGACATGAGTCTAAGAGATTCCTGAAGCACTCCCAATACTCGTAAAAGGTCTCTGATTCTCCTTGAATAATGCATGAAATTTATTTCCTCAGTCTATCTGTAACTTTAGCTGGAAAGAACTTTTCCAGGAATTCCTTTCTGAGTAGATCCCAATTAGTAACGACTTCTTCAGGTTGAGTGTAGAACCACTGTCTTGCCTTTCCCTCAAGAGAGAACGGGAAGGCATATAGCCAAATAGTAGTCTCATCCACACCATGACGCCTAGTAGTTGAGCAGGCTATCTGAAAATCTCTGAGGTGCTTGATAGGCTCTTGAGCAGGTATGCCATGAAACTTAGGCAGTAGATTGATTAGCACAGTCTTCAGTTCAAAATCTGCAGCCAGATTTGGGTGACGCACCTGATACAATTGCAGTGTAAAGTCTGGAGCTCCTGCTTCCTGGAGAGTAATCCTTCGGGGCTCCGCCATGTTACCTGCACGTAAATCAACAGAAACAGTAGAAGAGGAGCTTGTTCCTTCCTCAAATGGCGCTTCAGATTCGCCCTCAGATAGGACTGGTGAATTGGTAGTAACCACTTCACCACCCTCAGAGGCTAACCGACGCCGAGCTCGCCTAATACGTGAAATAGTTCTTTCGATTTCAGGATCAAATGTGGCTAAGCTCGGATCAGGCAGTGAACGCATCATTGAATGAAAGAAACATACAGCTCATGGTAATAAAATAAAATAAAATATGCAAATATATAAATTTAAAAATATTTACACCAACCAATAATTTAGCACACTGTTGCAACTCTCCGGTAACAGCGCTAAAAATTGACGGGTGGAAAATTGCCGATTAAGAATTTATAGTGGAAATAGCGTTGCAAGTATAGTTCTTAACCGACGAAAATTCCGCTTATCAATTTAAAAAGAGTTGTCACAATTTAAGAATAAAATACTGGGAGTAAAATTCCCAGGTCGTCTCCCAACGAGTTGAAAAAAGAGTGTAATTTGGTTAGGAATTTTTTGAGAAATTTTAGAGTTGGAGAACAGAAAAATAATTGATTATAAATTAAAGCAATGAAAATTAACAAGAGGTTTTGTGTAATTGAAATAAAGAAGCCTTGACCAGGAGAAGATTAATTGGAAGTTCTATCCTTGTTAAATTTTCCCAAGTGTAATGGCGAGAGGTTGTTGTTTCTACTTAGTTATCCCTTACCGAATAAAGGAAAGTCAAGTAACTGAACCAGCTCCAATTCACAAGTTCTAATCCTCTCATATGGAAGGATTAGCGTTAGTGACTAGAGAGCCAGCCAACAACTTCCAATTACCACTTAACACTTGAGTATTCCAACTTAAGGGTCTCCTTTTAATCAACTCCCAAGTCAAGTTGGGAGTCTACTGGTGCGTGAGGGAAGTTAGGCCAATTAAGAGATTGTAATGTAAGAACAGCGTTGCGAGTATAGCCCTTAACCAGCTAAAATCCACCTCACGAATTTAGAAAGGTGTCACAAAAATTTAGAATAAAAATACTAGGAGTTTGAGTCCCAGGTCATCTCCCAACGAGTTGCAAGGAAGGATGCTAATTTATTAATTAGGAGTTTCCAAGAGAGTTTGAGAATTGAATAATGAGCAATTAAATAATTGTAAATTAAAGCAATAACAACTAAGAATGATTATTAATATTCTAGATAAAAAGCCTTTACTGGGGGAATGATTAATTGGAAGTTCTATCCTTGTTGGGATCTCTTAAGTGTAGTATCAAAAAGGTTGTTGTTTTCACTTAGTTAACCCTTACTAAATAAAGGAAAGTCAAGTGATTGAGCTAACTCTTATTCGCAAATCCTAGTCCTCTCCCTTGGGAAGGTCTAGCGTTAGTAAATACAGAACTAGCCAACAACTTCCAGTTTAATCAACACTTAAGCCTTCCAACTCAAGTGTCTCCTTTTAATCAACCCCATGTCAAGTATGGAATCTACTCCATTGAGATGAATATAGCGCTCATAAAAATATAAGAAGAAGACATGATAAAATATGAATTCAAAATTAATTAAAAATAAAAGTAATCCTTTGCATCAACAATCCATGAAAATAATCCAATTACCATTCTAAACAAGAATTAAGAATATGGAATAAATAAAAGAGCAAGTAAGGAAACAAACTAGAATAGTATCTTCAACGAAGGTAATGGCTCTTCAATATCCAAAAGCAAAAGCAATGAATTAATAAACTATGAATGTAAAGAAAACCTAAAAACTTTCCTAATGAGAATGTGTCAATTCTGTGTTGAGTCTCTGCATGTTCCCTGGCTTTATTCTGTGTTTCTGGGCCGAAAACTGGGTCAAAACGTGGCCCGAAATCACCCCCATCATTTTCTGTTAATTCTGCAGATCGCACAGGTCACGCGTACGTGTCAGTCACGCGTGCACGTCATTCAGTGATTTTCCTTGTCACGCGTACGCGTCGTCTATGCGTGCGCGTCATTCATGCAGACTCTAATCCGTGCGTACGCGTCAGGCACGCGCACGCGTCGCTGCAATTTTCTCGATGTCGCGCGCACGCGTGAGTCATGCGTGCGCGTCGATGCTCGCTGGTCATCTCTTTAGTTTCTTGTGTTCCTTCCATTTTTGCAAGCTTTCTCTCCATTTTCTAAGCCATTCCTGCCCTATAAAGCCTGAAACACTTAACACACGGATCACGGCATCGAATGTATAAAGGAGAATTAAAATGCACAAATTAAAGATCTCTAAGAAGCAAGTTTTCAACCATAGAACAAAACTAGGAAGGGATTATAAAATCATGCAATTAGTATGAATAAGTGGGTGAAGACTTGATGAAACCACTCAATTAAACACAAGATAAACCATAAAATAGTGGTTTATCAACCTCCCCACACTTAAACATTAGCATGTCCTCATGCTTAGCTTAAGGAGATAACATAAATGAGTAGGGAAAATTAAAACTCATGCAATGCAATGCAATGCAACCTATGAATGCGACTATATGATAAAATCATTTTTTTCCTACTTAGTTAAAAATAAATAAGTTCTTCAAGACAAGAATAAATCTAATTCCACTAATTCAAATTATATAGTAAAAACAAGTAAACTTGTAGGAAGACAGCTCATGAAAGCAGGGAACATAGAATTAAGCATCGAATCCTCACTGATGGTGTATATGCACTCTAGTCACTCTAGCGTATAGGGTAATTCACTCTACTCTTCTCTAATCATGCTTTCTAAACCTTGTTCTTCACCTAACCAATCAACAAGTATTTAATGTACCAATGCAAACATCATGAGGTCTTTTCAAGGTTGTAATGGGGCCAAGGTAAAGGTGAGGGTATATATATGGCTAAGTGAGCTATAAATTGAATCCTTGATTAACCTAAGCTCTTACCTATACATACTCTATATTCTTCTTAAATCATGCCAAGCTACCCAAAATTTTCCCACTTTTGTATTACATACTTGGTGCACGAAATTGTGATCTCTAAAACGGTGCCAAAAACTTGGTACGCACATTCATAATCTCAATTCTTTTCCACAACTCCGCACAACTAACCAGCAAGTGCACTGGGTCGTCTAAGTAATAAACCTTACGTGAGTAAAGGTCGATCCCACGGAGATTGTCGGCTTGAAGCAAGCTATGGTCATCTTGTAAATCTCAGTCAGGCAGATTCAAATGGTTATGAGGTTTTGATAATTAAAATATAAATAAATACAAGATAAGATAGAAATAATTATGTAATTCATTGGTGGAATTTCAGATAAGCGTATGGAGATGCTTGTTGCTTCTGAATCTCTGCTTTCCTATTGCCTTCATTCAATCATTCATACTCCTTCCCATGGCAAGCTGTATGTTGGGTATCACCGTTGTCAATGGCTACCTCCCGTCCTCTCAGTGAAAATGGTCCAAATGCGCTGTCACCGCACGACTAATTAGCTGTTGGTTCTCGATCATGTTAGAATAGGATTGACGTTCGGCTTTTTACCAGTAAAGAGATTCATAGAAATAGTTGCGTTGTAGATATAGTCTCTAAACCGACAAAAATCCCTTCGTACAAACGTGTTGGGTGTCACAAGTAACAAACCCCTTTAAAAATTGTTAACCGAGTATTCAAACCTCGGGTCGTCTTCTCAAGGAACTGCGAGGAAGTATGTTCTTATTATTGGCTATAAAGGTTGTAATCGGGGTTTAGAAGATGAGAAGCAAGTAATCTAAATGACATGTAAAGTGAATGGCAATTAAAATAAATAAATACTGTAAAGCATACTTTTGGCAAGGTAAGAGAAGTTGGAGGTCCAACGTAGTTATCTCTCTCAACTATAATGAAAGTTGAATCTAAACTCCACTTGGTCAACCTTTACTAGGGCAAGGGAAAGTCAGGGGACTAATTAAATTGACCTTTGAATCCTATTTATTTCCTAAGAAAAGGTTGGGATTACTTAAGTTCAGCTCAATTAGCAAGATAACGATTATCAGTGATGTTGAGTTTAATAACTGTTGAGTTACTGAATTCTTAACCAGGGCCAAAAGAGGAAAAAGTAAAATTGTTGGAATAATAAAAAAATGTCCTTAGATGGGAAGCAATGGTAACTTAATTCAAAGAGAACAATCATAAACTGAAATACCTCAAATATTATTAATTCAAATAACAATCTATAACATGGAAGAAATTCATAAATTCACTGATCAATTCAAGTGCTGGAATAAATAAAAGTAAAAGGAAGCTAAAACAAAGGAACGTAAAACCTGGATTGAGAGTCACTCTTAAAACAAGAAGAAATCCTAAATCCTAAGGGAGAGAGAGGAGAAGATCTCCCTCTCAACTAAATCTAAATCATTGAAAAGTAATATGTGCGAGCTCTCATTGAATGGATGCATTCCCACACTTTATAACCTCTGGTCTATGCTGTCTGTACTTGGATCTGGGCCAAAAAGGGCTTCAGAAATCGCTATGAGCGTTTTCTACAATTTCTGGTGCGTGGCCTCTGTCACGCGTCCGCGTGGGTCACGCGGTCGCGTCATTTGGAGCTTTTCCTTGCCACGCGGTCGCGTCAGTCATGCGACCGTGTCATGTGCGTTCTGCTTAAGGCGCGCGGTCGCGTCAGTCATGCGGCCGCGTCGCTACTGATTCGTGCTTGGCACGCGATCGGGTCGTCCATGCGACCGCGTGAATACCAGTTTCCTTCAAAGCTCCGTTTTGCTTTCTCCTTCCATTTTAGTATGTTTCCTTTACCATCCTTTAAGTCATTCTGCCTTAGAAAATCTGAAACTACTCAACACACTGATCACGGCATCAAATGGAAATAAAGATAATTAAAATAATTAATTTTAGAGCTTAGAAAACATGTTTTTCATATACATCACATAATAAGGAAGAGAAAGTAAAACCGTGCAATTAGTGTGAATAAGTAGGTGAAGGATTGTATAAATCACTCAAATTAAGCACAAAAGAACTCATGAAATATGGGTTTATCAAGGATCCATTGATCCTTTTGCATCTGTCACTATGCCCAACACTCACGAGTTTGAAGCTCGTCACAGTCATCCCATCCCAGATCCTACTCGGAATACCACAGACAAGATTTAGACTTTCTGGATCTTAGAAATGGCTGCCATTAATTCTAGCCTATACCACGAACGTTCTAATCTTAGATTAGAAACCCAGGAGATATGCATTCAAGCTCGTTTTCATGTAGAACGGAAGTGGTTGTCATGCACGCGTTCATATGTGAGAATGGTGATGAGTGCCATTAGTTCATCACATTCATCATATTGAAGTGTGAATGGATATCTTAGAGAAGAAGTAGGCGTAAATTTAATAGAAAAACAATAGTAATTGCATTAATTCATGAAGAACAGCAGAGCTCCACACCTTGATCTATGGGGTGTAGAAACTCCACCATTGAAAATACATAATTGAAAATAGGGTAGACATGGCCGAGTGGCCAGCCTCCCATGGAGGGTTCAATAATCAAAACATGATTCAAAGATGATCAAAAGATCAAAGATGATCAAAAGATGAAAAATACAATAGTGAAAGGTCCTATTTTTAATAAACTAGTAGCCTAGGGTTTACAGAAATAAGTAATTAATGCAGAAATCCACTTCCAGGCCCACTTGGTATGTGCTTGGGCTGAGCATTGAAACTTTCACATGTAGAGGCTTTTCGTGGAGTTAAACGCCAGCTCTGGTGCCAGTTTGGGCGTTTAACTCCTGCTTTTATGCCAGTTCTGGCGTTTTGACGCCAGAATTTTTATGCTGACTTGGAACGCCGGATTGGGCCATCAAATCTCGGGAAAAGTATGGACTATTATATATTGCTGGAAAGCCCAGGATGTCTACTTTCCAACGCAATTAAGGGCAATCCAATTGAGCTTCTATAGCTCCAGAAAATCCACTTCGAGTGCAGGGAGGTCAGAATCCAACAGCATCTGCAGTCCTTTTTCAGCAGATTTTTGCTCAGGTCCCTCAATTTTAGCCAGAAAATATCTAAAATCACAGAAAAACACACAAACTCATAGTAAAGTCCAGAAATGTGAATTTTGAATAAAAACTAATAAAAATATACTAAAAAGTGATTAAAATATACTGAAAACTACCTAAAAATAATGCCAAAAAGCAGATAAATTATCCGCTCATCACAATACCAAACTTAAATTGTTGCTTTTCCCCAAGAAACTGAAAATAAAATAGGATAAAAAGAAGAGAATATACTATAAATTCTAAAATATCAATGAAACTTAGATCCAATTAGAGGAGCGGGGCTAGTAGCTTTTTGCCTTTGAACAGTTTTGGCATCTCACTTTATCCTTTGAAGTTTAGAATGATTGGCATCTGAAGGAACTCAGAATTTAGATAGTGTTGTTGATTCTCCTAGTTCAGTATGTTGATTCTTGAACACAGCTACTTTGTGAGTCTTGGCCGTGGCCTTAAGCACTTTGTTTTCCAGTATTACCACCGGATACATAAATACCACAGACATATAACTGGGTGAACCCTTTCAGATTGTGACTCAGCTTTGCTAGAGTCCCCAATTAGAGGTGTCCAGAGCTCTTAAGCACACTCTTTTTGCTTTAGACCACGACTTTAACCGCTCAGTCTTAAGCTTTTCACTTAACACCTTCACGCCACAAGCACATGGTTAGGGACAGCTTGGTTTAGCCGCTTAGGCCAGGATTTTATTCTCGTGGGCCCTCCTATCCATTAATGCTCAAAGCCTTGGATCCTTTTTCTACCCTTGCCTTTTGGTTTAAAGGGTTACTGGCTTTTTCTGCTTGCTTTTTCTTTTTCTTTCTTTTTCTTTTCGCCATTTTTTTTCGCAAGCTTCTTCTTTTTCACTGCTTTTCTTGCTTCAAGAATAAATTTTATGATTTTTCAGATCATCAATAACATTTCTCCTTTTTCTTATTCTTTCAAGAGCCAACCATTTTAACATTCATAAACAACAATATCAAAAATATGCACTGTTCAAGCATTCATTCATAAAACAAAAGTATTGCTACCACATTAAAATAATTAAACTAGTTTCAAGGATGAATTCGAAATCATGTACTTCTTGTTCTTTTACTTTTAGATCATTTTTCATTTTAAGAAAGGTGATGGATTCATAGGACATTCATAGCTTTAAGGCATAGACACTTAGACACTAGTGATCATGTAATAAGACACAAACATAAATAAAACATAAAGCATAATTTTTGAAAAACAGAAAAATAAGAACAAGAAAATTAAAGAACGGGTCCACCTTAGTGATGGCGGCTTTTTCTTCCTCTTGAAGATCTTATGGAGTGCTTGAGCTCCTTAATGTCTCTTCCTTGCCTTTGTTGCTCCTCCCTCATGACTCTTTGGTCTTCTCTAATTTCATGGAGGAGGATGGAATGCTCTTGGTGCTCCACCCTTAGTTGTCCCATATTGGAACTTAATTCTCCTAGGGAGGTGTTGATCTTCTCCCAATAGTTTTATGGAGGAAAGTGCATCCCTTGAGGCATCTCAGGGATTTCATGATGAGGAATTTCCTCATGCTCTTGGTGAGGTTCATGAGTGGGCTCTCTTGTTTGCTCCATCCTTTTCTTAGTGATGGGCTTGTCCTCATCAATGAGGATGTCTTCCTCTATGTCAATTCCAGCTGAATTGCAGAGGTGACAAATGAGATGAGGGAAGGCTAACGTTGCCAAAGTAGAGGATTTGTCCACCACCTTGTAGAGTTCTAGGGATATAACCTCATGAACCTCTACTTCCTCTCCAATCTGATGCTATGGATCATGATAGCCCAGTCTATAGTAACTTCAGACCGGTTGCTAGTGGGAATGATTGAGTGTTCGATGAACTCCAACCATCCCCTAGCCACGGGCTTGAGGTCATGCCTTCTTAGTTGAACTGGCTTCCCTCTTGAATCTCTCTTCCATTAAGCGCCCTCTTCACAAATGTCTATGAGGACTTGGTCCAACCTTTAATCAAATTTGACCCTTCTAGTGTATGGGCGTGCGTCTCCTTGCATCATGGGCAAGTTGAATGCTAACCTTACATTTTCTGGGCTGAAATCTAAGCATTTCCCCCAGACCATTGTAAGCCAATTCTTTGGGTCCGGGTTCACACTTTGATCATGGTTCTTGGTGATCCATGCATTGGCATAGAACTCTTGAACCATTAAGATCTCGACTTGTTGAATGGGGTTGGTGAGAATTTCCCAACCTCTTCTTCGAATCTCATGTCGGATCTACGGATATTCACCCTTTTTGAGCTTAAAGGGGACCTCGGGGATCACCTTCTTCTTGGCCACAACTTCATAGAAGTGGTCTTGATACACCCTTGAGATGAATCTCTCCATCTCCCATGACTCGGAGGTGGAAGCAATTGACTTCCCTTTTCTCTTTCTAGAGGTTTTTCCGGCCTTTGGTGCCATAAATGGTTATGGAAAAACAAAAAGCAATGATTTTACCATACTAAACTTAGAAGGTTTGCTCGTCCTCGAGCAAAAGAAGAAAGAAAAGAGTAGAAGAAGAAAATGGAGAAGATGGATGGGGTTTAGTGGTTCGGCCAAGGGGGAGAAGTAGTGTGTATGATGTGTGAAAATGAAGGAGTGAATATTGGTTTATATAGCAGTGGAGAGAGGGGTAGGGTTCGGCCATGTATGGGTGGGTTTGGGAGGGAAAGTGGTTTGAATTTGAATGGTGAGGTAGTGGGGGTTTATGATGGATGGATGTGGATTAGTGAAGAGATTATGGAGAAGAGGGTAGGATTTGATAGGTGAGGGGTTTTTTGGGGAAGGGTGTTATGGGTAGGTGTGAAGAAGAGAGAAAGAGATAAGGTAGGTGGGGATCCTGTGGGGTCCACAGATCCTGAGGTGTCAAGGATTTCTCATCCCTGCACCATGTGGCGTGTAAACGCCCCCTTGATTGCCAATCCTGGTGTTAAACACCAGGTTGCTGTCCATCTCTGGCATTTAACGCCAGCTTTTCTCCTCTTTCTGGCGTTTAAATGCCAGTTTTTCTCCCTTTTCTGGCGTTAAATGCCAGCTCGGTGCCCCTTTCTGGTGTTAAACGCCAGTCTGGTGCCCATTTCTGGCGTTAAACGCCCAGAATGGTGCCAGACTGGGCATTTAACGCCCATTCTGCTACCCTTACTGGCGTTTAAACGCCAGTAAGCTTCTCCTCTAGGGTGTGCTATTTTTAATACTTTTTTTTATTCTGTTTTTGCTTTTTTAGTTGTTTTTGTGGCTTCACATGATCATCAATCGACAGAAAACATAAAATAACAATAGAAAATAGATGTAATAAAATAAAATTGGTTTGTCTCCTAACAAGCGCTTCTTTAATGTCAATAGCTTGACAGTGAGCTCTCATGGAGCCTCACAGATACTCAGAGCATGATGATGGCCTCCCAACACCAAACTTAGAGTTTGAATGTGGGGGCTCTATTTGACTCTGCATTGAGAGAAGCTTTTCATGCTTCCTTTCCATGGTTACAGAGGGAGATCCTTAAGCTTTAAACACAAGGGAGTCCTCATTCACTTGAAGGACCAATTCTCCTCTGTCAACATCAATCATAGTTTTTGCTGTGGCTAGGAAGGGTCTGCCAAGGATGATGGATTCATCAATACACTTCCCAATGTCTAGGATTATGAAATCAGCAGGGATGTAGGGGCCTTCAACCTTTACCAAGACATCCTCTACAAGTCCATAAGCCTGTTTCTTTGAATTGTCTGCCATCTCTAGTGAGATTCTTGCAGCTTGTACCTCAAGGATCCCTAGCTTCTCCATCACAGAGAGTGGCATGAGGTTTATACTTGACCCTTGGTCACACAGAGCCTTCTCAAAGGTGATGGTGCCTATGGTACAAGGTATTGAAAACTTTCCAGGATCCTGTCTCTTTTGAGGTAATCTCTGCCTAGTCAAGTCATCCAGTTCTTTGGTGAGCAAAGGGAGTTCATCCTCCCAAGTCTCATTACCAAATAACTTGGCATTTAGCTTCATGATTGCTCCAAGGTACTTAGCAACTTACTCTTCAGTAACATCTTTATCCTCTTCAGAGGAAGAATACTCATCAGAGCTCATGAATGGCAGAAGTAAATTCAATGGAATTTTTATGGTCTATGTATAAGCCTCAGATTCCCATGGTTCCTCATTTAAGGAACTCCTTGGAGGCCAGTGGACGTCCATTGAGGTCTTCCTCAGTGGAAATCACTGCCTTTCCCTCCTTTGTGTATTCGGCCATGTGGGACATGTTTATGACCTTGCATTCTCTCTTTGGGTTCTCTTCTGTATTGCTTGGGAGAGTGCTAGGAGGAGTTTCAGTAATTCTTTAACTCAGCTGACCCACTTGTGCCTCCAAATTTATAATGGAGGACCTTGCTTCAGTCATGAAACTGAGCGTGGTCTTGGATAGATCAGAGAATACAGTTGCTAAGTCAGAGTGGTTCTGCTTAGAATTCTCTGTCTGTTGCTGAGAAGATGATGGAAAAGGCTTGCTATTCTTAAACCTATTTCTTTCACCATTACTGTTGTTGAAGCCTTGTTGAGGCCTCTGTTGGTACTTCCATGAGAAATTTGGATGATTTCTCCATGAAGGATTATAGGTGTTTCCATAGGGTTCTCCCATATAATTCACCTCTTCCATTGCTGGGTTCTCAGGATCATAAGCTTCTTCTTCAGATGAAGCTTCTTTGGTACTGCCTGTTGCTACTTACATTCTAGACAGACTCTGAGAAATCATATTGACTTGCTGAGTCAATATTTTGTTCTGAGCCAATATGGCATTCAGAGTATCAATCTCAAGAACTCCTTTCTTCTGATTTGTCCCATTATTCACAGGATTCCTTTCAGAAGTGTAGATGAATCGGTTATTTGCAACCATTTCAATGAGTTCCTGAGCTTCTGCAGGCATCTTCTTCAGATGAAGAGATCCTCCAGCAGAGCTGTCCAATGACATCTTGGACAGTTCAGACAGACCATCATAGAAGATACCTATGATGCTCCATTCTGAAAGCATGTCAGAAGGATACCTTCTGATCAATTGCTTGTATCTTTCCCAAGCTTCATAGAGGGATTCACCTTCCTTCTGTCTGAAGGTCTGGACTTTCACTCTAAGCTTACTTAATTTTTGAGGTAGAAAGAATTTGGCCAGAAAAGCACTGACCAGCTTTTCCCAAGAGTTCAGGCTTTCCTTAGGTTGTGAATCCAACCATATTCTAGCTCTGTCTCTTATAGAAAAGGGAAAAAGCATAAGCCTGTAGACCTCGGGATCAACCCCATTGGTCTTGACAGTATCACAGATTTGCAAGAATTTAGCTAAGAACTGATGAGGATCTTCCAATGGAAGTCCATGAAACTTGCAATTCTGTTACATTAGAGAAACTAATTGAGGCTTAAACTCAAAGTTGTTTGCTCCAATGGCAGGAATTGAGATGCTTCTCCCATAGAAGTCGGGAGTAGGTGCAGTAAAGTGACCAAGCACCTTCCTTGCATTGTTGGCATCGTTGTTATTTTCGGCTGCCATGTCTTCTTCTTGTTTGAAAATTTCTGTTTGACAAACAATTAAAAAGATATGATTGACAAACAATTAAAAATATTTGATTTTTAAAATTAATGACTTGGCTAACAAGAAATTTAAAAGATATGATTCTAAAATTCAAATATTGAACTTTTCTTAATAAAGAAGTAATAAACTTGAAATTTTTGAATCAAACTATTAATTGGTAGCAAGGATTTTTGAAAATAAAGAAAAAATAATTTAAAAGATTTGATTTTGAAAAAGATATGATAAAAAAAATAATTTGGAAAAGATTTGATTTTGAAAAATTTGGAAGATTTGAATAAAAAAATTGAATTGAAAACAAAATCTCTCCTCATGTGCCATCCTGGCGTTAAATGCCTAGAATGGTATCCATTCTGGCATTTAACACCCAAAATACTACCCTTTTGGGCGTTTAACGCCCAGCCAGGTACCGTGGCTGGCATTTAAATGCCAGATTTCCTTCCTCACTGGGCGTTTTGAACGCCCAGCTTTTTCTCTGTGATTCCTCTGCTGTATGTTCTGAATCTTCAATTCTCTGTATTATTGACTTGAAAAGACATAATTTTGAAAATTTTTGAATTTAAAAAAAAAACAACAAAATGAAACTAATCATGTAAAACTAAGATCAAATAAACAATGCATGCAGGACACCAAACTTAGAAATTTTCATATTAGAAATACTAACAAATTGAGAATGCATATGAGAAACAACAAAACACACAAAACAAGAGGATTTAAAGATCAGAGCAAGGAAATCATCAAGAACAACTTGAAGATTAATGAAGAACAAAATTCATATATTTGAAAAATGCAAGGAAATAAATAAAACATGCAGGACACCAAACTTAAAAATTAACACCAGACTTAAACAAGAAACACAAATTATTTTTTATTTTTGTGGTTTTATAGAATTTTTTTGTATTTTTCGAAAATTAATTGGAGAAAGAGAAAATAAGGAATTCAAAATTTTTAATGCGAATTCCAGGAATCATGCAATGTTAGTCTAAAACTCCGGTCCAGGAATTAGACATGGCTTACTAGCCAGCCAAGCTTTCAGTGAAAGCTCCGGTCCAAAACACTAGACAGGGCCAATGGCCAGCCAAGGTTTAGCAGATCATTACATTCAACAGCAAGATTGACAGAAATCAACAAGCTCTTGTGATGATAAGTTGAAACCTCGGTCTAAAAGTTTAGACATGGTTTCACAACCAGCCATACTTCAACAAATCATCATGAAACTCTAGAATTCATTCTTAAAAATTCTGAAGATATAGAATAATTTTTTTTGTTTGAAAATTTTTTTTCGAAAATAAAATAAAAGTCAAAAAGCTTAAATATAAAATAAAAGTACCTAATCTGAGCAACAAGATGAACCGTCAGTTGTCCAAACTCGAACAATCCCCAGCAACAGCGCCAAAAACTTGGTGCACGAAATTGTGATCTCTAAAACGGCGCCAAAAACTTGGTACGTACATTCATAATCTCAATTATTTTCCACAACTCCGCGCAACTAACCAGCAAGTGTACTGGATCGTCCAAGTAATAAACCTTACGTGAGTAAGGGTCGATCCCACAGAGATTGTCGGCTTGAAGCAAGCTATGGTCATCTTGTAAATCTCAGTCAGGCAGATTCAAATGGTTATGAGGTTTTGCTAATTAAAATATAAATAAAATACAAGATAAGATAGAAATACTTATTTAATTCATTGGTGGGATTTCAGATAAGCGTATGGAGATGCTTGTTGCTTCTGAATCTCTGCTTTCCTATTGCCTTCATTCAATCATTCATACTCCTTCCCATGGCAAGCTGTATGTTGGGTATCACTGTTGTCAATGGCTACCTCCCGTCCTCTCGGTGAAAATGGTCCAAATGTGCTGTCACCGCACGACTAATCAGCTGTTGGTTCTCGATCATGTTGGAATAGGATCCATTGATCCTTTTACATCTGTCACTACGCCCAACACTCACGAGTTTGAAGCTCGTCACAATCATCCCATCCCAGATCCTTCTCGGAATACCACAGACAAGGTTTAGACTTTTCGGATCTCAGGAATGGCTGCCATTAATTCTAGCCTATACCACGAAAGTTCTAATCTTAGATTAGAAACCCAGGAGATATGCATTCAAGCTCGTTTTCATGTAGAACGGAAGTGGTTGTCAGACACGCGTTCATATGCGAGAATGATGATGAGTGTCACTAGTTCATCACACTCATCATGTTGAAGTGCGAATGGATATCTTAGAGAAGAAGTAGGTGTGAATTGAATAGAAAAACAATAGTAATTGCATTAATTCATGAAGAACAGTAGAGCTCCGCACCTTGATCTATGGGGTGTAGAAACTCTACCGTTGAAAATACATAAGTGAAAATAGGGTAGACATGGCCGAGTGGCTAGCCTCCCATGGAGGGTTCAATCATCAAAACATGATTCAATAATGATCAAAAGATCAAAGATGATCAAAAGATGAAAAATATAATAGTGAAAGGTCCTATTTATAACAAACTAGTAGCCTAGGGTTTACAGAAATAAGTAATTAATGCAGAAATCCACTTTCGGGCCCACTTGGTGTGTGCTTGGACTGAGCATTGAAGCTTTCACATGTAGAGGCTTTTCGTGGAGTTAAACGCCAGCTCTGGTGCCAGTTTGGGCGTTTAACTCCAGCTTTTATGCCAGTTAACGCCAGAATTTTTATGCTGACTTGGAACGCCAGTTTAAGCCATCAAATCTCGGGAAAAGTATGGACTATCATATATTGCTGGAAAGCCCAGGATGTCTACTTTCCAACGCAATTAAGAGCACGCTAATTGGGCTTCTGTAGCTCCAGAAAATCCACTTCGAGTGCAAGGAGGTCAGAATCCAACAGCATCTGCAGTCCTTTTTCAGCCCCTGAATCAGATTTTTGCTCAGGTCCCTCAATTTCAGCCAGAAAATACATAAAATCACAGAAAAATACACAAAGTCATAGTAAAGTCCAGAAATATGAATTTTGAATAAAAACTAATAAAAATATACTAAAAAGTGATTAAAACATACTGAAAACTACCTAAAAACAATGCCGAAAAGTGTATAAATTATTCGCTCATCAACTTTTCTCTTAACTTGTATCAGATATGCATTGATTTTTATTGAACTTAACTTTGGGGTAATTTTGTCCCCTTATTCATTTATCTAATTACTTATTCAATTGAATATTTTTGGGATTTTTTTTTTGAAAAATAAACATAGCTTATCAATGCACATGGATTTATAATTTTTTTAGTTTCACATGAGTAGGTACCCAAATTCTTAATTAATTTATTAATGTAAAAACATAACACATTCCCTTGTTAACCCATGTTCTCACAGTTTTCCACACTTAATTGACACACAATTTCTATCTTAAGCTAACCAAAGATTTAATTTGGGGTATTACTTATTTTTCCGCTTAAGGCTAGTGATGTTGTAAAATATAGAACAAATGGGATTAAAAGGCTCAAATTGGCTAACAAAGGTGATTGAAAGGGTAGGCTAATTGGGATAAGTGAGTTAATAAAATAATGGCCTCAATCATATGCATGCATATAAACACATTAAATATTTGACATATAGGATGGAACAAAATATAGATTACAATCATAGAGAAGCAAACACACTAGAATAAAATTTTTATGGTTAAATAATGTAACCATGTAATTAAGCTCAAATCTCACAGGTTGTGTGTTCTAGCTTTTAACTATGTTCCAAATACAACTTCCAAACAAGTTTAACACAAAAGTTTTGATTTAAATTAGTAAAATTTTTTAAAAATAGGGTCTTAAAAATAAACTTATTAATTTTCAACCGATTAGAACATGCATGCAAATAACCTATTACTATGCAATTTATCCTATCCTGAACAAAAGAAAAATTAAATCAATATCCTATTCTATTGGTGTTAAGAAAGAAAAATTACCTCCGAAAGTCAGGTACTGACCGACCTCCCCACACTTAAAGCTTGGCACCGTCCTCGGTGCCATCAGTCAGGAACAAAGGGGGGCTTGTAGCAGCATCTCCACAATCGGGACCGTCATGGCTCCCTGTGCTGGTAAATAAAGTGGAGTCCGGGGTGTCTGGTTCTTCTTCAGGTGGGTGGTTACCAACAAGCAGCTCCTTGAGGTATGTAAATCGGCGCTTGTGACGGCGCTCCCTTTGCTTTCCTTTCCGGTCTAGCCGGTCTAGCCTCTCAAGTATCTGATGGAGCAGTTGGTTTGTTGAAGGTGCTTGTGATGTAGAAGCAGAAGGAATATCTTTGGCCGGTTCTGCAGGCTGGCTAGCAGTGGCTGCTGGAGGTGTGATATATTTCCCGTTAAGGACTATCTAATCATCCCGTGGGATCGTTGATGAGATATTTTGATGAGAAACGAATTTCTACCAAAACACCCAAAACTAACCGGCAAGTGTACCGGGTCGTATCAAGTAATAAAAACTCACGGAAGTGAGGTCGATCCCACAGGGATTGAAGGATTGAGCAATTTTAGTTTAGTGGTTGATTTAGTCAAGCGAATCAAGTGTTGGTTGGGTGATTTGTGATTTGCAGAATGTAAATCATATGGTTGGTTCAATCAAGGGAAACATGAAAATCTACTCAATTAGCTTGCTTGTAGCTTAAGAAAGTGCATAATTCTAATGAAAACAAAAGAAAAAGACTAGCTAAAATGGGCTAAGATGACTTGTCATCAATCGTGGCCTTGGTGTCTGAAGAGAGAACTTTTGCGTGGTCTAGAATTCAGAATAAATTTCCGTTGCAAGTATAGATTCTAAACCAACAAAAGTCCTTTCTTACAAACGTTTTGGTTGTCACAAGTAACAAACCCCTTAAAAATTGATAACCGAAGTATTCAAACCTCGGGTCGTCTTCTCAAGGAACTGCAGGGAGGCATGTTCTTATTATTGGTTATGAATTTTGTAAATTGGGGGTTTTGAAAGTAAGGAACAATTAATTTAAATGACAAGTAAAATAAATGAATAACTATAAAATAAACTCTTGGCAAGGTATGAAAATTCGGAAGTCCTATCCTAGTTATTCTTATGAGAATTGAAGTTAATCCCACTTAGTTAACCCTTACGAAAGCAAGAGAAAGTTAAGTGAACTAATTAGTTAGATTTCCCAAGTCCTAGCCAAGTCCTAAGGAAAGACTAGAGTTAGTGGAATTCAATTCAATTAGCAAACATAACAGTCAATCACAATAAGTTTAATAACTCAAGGATTTCCAGTTAATCAATTAAAGCCAAGGATATGAAAAGCTAAATAAGAATTATAAATCTGGAATAACTCAATTGCATTAATAAGAGAAAATCAATCTAAACATAAAGAGTTCATAAATCAATCTGGCAACATAAGTAATTAAATGAGAGCATTAAAGTGTTTGAAAGTAAAAGAGAAATATAAAGTAAAAGAAATATTGAACCTGATGAAGAGTTAAAATTCTAAATTCTTTAAGAGGAATCCTAATCCTAAAACCTAAGAGAGAGGAGAGAACCTCTCTTTCTAAAAACTACATCTAAACTATGAAAAGTGAATAATTGAAGGCCTCTTTTGAATGGATGCATTCCCTCACTTTATAACCTCTAATCTGTGCTTTCTGTACTTGGATCTGGGCCGAAAAGGGCTTTAGAAATCGCTGGGAGTGTTTTCTGTAATTTCTGGTGCGTGGCATCTGTCATGCATCCGCGTGGGTCACACGGTTGCATCATCTGGAGTTTTCCTTATCACGCGTTCGCTTCGGTCATGCGTCCGCGTCATCTGTGTTCTGCTTAAGGCGCGCATCCGCGTCAGTCACGCATTCGTGTCGCTGCCTTTTCGCGCTAGGCATGCAGCCGCATCATCCATGCATTCGCGTCACTGCCAATTTCTTCAAAAATTCCATTTTGTGCTTTCCTTCCATTTTTGTATGTTTCCTTTCCATCCTTTAAGTCATTCCTGCCTTAGAAGATCTGAAACTACTCAACACACAAATTACAACATCGAATGGTAATAAAGGGTGATTAAAATAATTATCTTTAAAGCATAGGAAACATGTATTTCACATATATCACATAATAAGGAAGGGAAAGTAAAACCATGCAATTTACATGAATAAGTGGGTGAAGGGTTGAATAAATCACTTAAATTGAGCACAATATACATCATAAAATATGGGTTTATCAACCTCCCCACACTTAAACAATAGCATGTCCTCATGCTAAATTCAAGATAAAGAGTAAGGTAAGGTTAAAGTGGTGGAATCTCATGCAATGCAATCTATTCTAAATGCAAACTACCTAAATGAATCATGCAATTTTAATTGTTATTCACATGCATATAAAACTTACATGTAGTTAAATTAATTCACATTCTCAAGGAATCATATATGCATAACCAAACCCTAGATAATGTTAAAGCACTTTTACAATTGAGATGGGTAAAAATATTTTTCAAACTTGCCAGACAATTAACAATTTAAGTAGAGATATATGGTGATGAGCTATTGAACCCTCACTGGATTTTGTGTTTACTCTCTAGTCACTCAGTGTTTATTGGGTTAATCACTCTATTCTTCTTTTATCCTTACTTTCTATAACCATGTTCTTCATCTAACCAATCAACAATTATAGAATATAGGCATACAAAAATCATGAGGTCTTTTTCAAGGTTGTAATGGGGCCAAGGTAAAGGTAAGGGTATATGTATAAGGCTAAGTGAGCTAATAAGTGAATCCTTGATTAGTCTAAGATCTCACCTAACATACATATTTTATAAATCAAAGTTTCTCAACCTATTTGCCCAAATTTTCTCACTTTGTATTTGCAAGCTCATGCATTAAACTTAACTTTGTCACATGTGCATTGATTCTTTTTATTTTGCAATTGGGGATTTTTTTTTGTATCCCCTCAATTAAATACCAAAAATAAAATATTTTTTTAATGCACATGGTAATTCAATTGTTTTGATTTCACATGAGCATGCTTCCCAAAAATCCTTTTTTTTAAACATCTTTATTCTTTTTAAGTTTCTACCTTTGTTCCTATCATCCATGTTCCCATAAAGTTCCCCACACTTAAACAATACACAATTTCTATCTTAAGCTAACCAAGGGTTCAAGTTGGGATTTTTATTTTATTTTTCTGCTTAAGGCTAGTAATGTGGTTTATAGAACAAGAGGGGATTAAAAAGCTCAAGGGGGCTAACAAGGGTGATGTAAAAGGTAGGCTAATTTGGGATAAGTGAGGAAAAATTCAAATGATGGCCTAAATCATCTCTTAGTATGTGTCTATACTCTATAATTGGACATATAGATTAAAACAAAGTAAAGAACACCAGAAAAAAGAAGGGCCAAACACACAGGAATAAAAATTATGGTTTGAATGTAACGATACAATTAAGCTCAAAACTCACAGGCTGTGTGTCCTCCAGCTCAAACAGCATATATCAGTTATACATGTCATGCAAGTAAAAATTAAGAGTTCCCATTATTCTCAATGTAAATCTTAGGGTTCCTTTAAAGTTTTAGTGTTGTTCCTTGATGAAATGTTGTTAACTAACTAACATGTAATGCTATATATACAAGGTGTGTGGATTGTTTTGGTTATGTTAAAGTCTCTAGTTTACTTCCTTTTTATTTTTAATTTAAATCAAACTATCATATGCCAAAAAAGGGTAAACTATACTAATTAATCCATATTTTCTATAACTAATAAGTTAGAATTGCAACTAAACTAACTGGCTAAGGTATGAACTAAAGTGCAAAATACAGAAATAAAATAAAAATACATAAAAAAAAAGACAATGTATAAGTATTGAAAGATAAAAAATAAAAATAAAGATAAAAATATAGAAAAATAACCAAAATAAGATAAAAGAGTCTGTAGTGGTTCACCAAAAAGATACGCCAGAGATGGCGACCTCCCCACACTTAAAATAAAGCATCGTCCTCGATGCTCACTCAAGCTGGGTGTGAAGGAGTGTCATCTCCGGAAGGATGGGCTGCTGGAGGCTCTGTGGAGGCCTGAGGGTCTGCAGACTGGATAAGTGTAAGAGGATCTATCTGCTGGAGTGGAGGCTCTGACTGGATAGGAATCTCAGGATCTGCGCCCTTGATGAGCGGATATTTTATACGCTTTTTGGGGTTAATTTCATATAGTTTTTAGGATATTTTAGTTAGTTTTTAGTTTAATTCTATTAGTTTTTAGGAAAAATTCATATTTCTGGAATTTACTATGAGTTGTGTATTTTTCTGTAATTTCAGGTATTTTTCTGGCTGAAATTGAGGGAGTTGAGCAAAAATCTAATTCAGGCTGAAAAAGGACTGCTGATGCTGTTGGATTCTGACCTTCCTGCACTCGAAGTGGATTTTCCGGAGCTAAAGAACTCGAAATGGCGCTCTTCCAATTGCGTTGGAAAGTAGACATCCAGGGCTTTCCAGCAATATATAATAGTCCATACTTTGCACAAGGATAGACGATGTAAACTGGCGTTCAACACCAGTTCTCTGCCCAATTCTGGCATCCAGCGCCAGAAAAGGATCAAAAGTTGGAGTTCAACGCTAGAAATGGACCCAAACCTGGCGTTGAATGCCCAAAACAGCCTTATGCACGTGAATTGCTTAAGTCTCAGCCCCAGCACACACCAAGTGGGCCCCAGAAGTGGATCTCTGCACCATCTATCAGAGTTTACTCATTTTCTGTAAACCTAGGCTACTAGTTTAGTATTTAAACAACTTTTAGAGACTTATTTTACATCTCATGACATTTTAGATCTGAACTTTGTACTCTTTGACGGCATGAGTCTCTAAACTCCATTGTTGGGGGTGAGGAGCTCTGCTGTGTCTCGATGAATTAATGCACGTATTTCTCTTTTCCATTCAAACACACTTGTTCCTATCTAAGATGTTCATTCGCGCTTAACTGTGATGAAGGTGATGATCCGTGACACTCATCACCTTCCTCAAACCATGAACGTGTGCCTGACAACCACCTCCGTTCTATATCCGATTGAATGAGTATCTCTTAGATCTCTTAATTAGAATCTTCGTGGTATAAGCTAGAACTGATGGCGGCATTCATGAGAATCCGGAAAGTCTAAACCTTGTCTGTGGTATTCCGAGTAGGATTCAATGATCGAATGACTGTGACGAGCTTCAAACTCGCGAGTGCTGGGCGTTAGTGACAGATGCAAAAGGACGAAGAATCCTATTCCAGTATGATCGAGAACTGACAGATGATTAGCCGTGCTGTGACAGAGCATGTGAGCATATTCTTCACTGAGAGGATGGGATGTAGCCATTGACGACGGTGACCCCCTACATACAGCTTGCCAAAGGAGGACGTGCGTGCGTGAATCAGAAGACAGAGGAAAGCAGAGATTCAGAAAACAAAGCATCTCCAAAACTCCAACATATTCTCCATTACTGCATAACAAGTAACCTTTAATTTATGCTCCCTTGGTTATTCGCAATTCAACTGATAAAAATAATTGACTTCCTGACTAAGATTTACAAGATAACTATAGATTGCTTCAAACCAACAATCTCCGTGGGATTCGACCCTTACTCACGTGAGGTATTACTTGGACGACCCAGTGCACTTGCTGGTTAGTGGTACGAGTTGTGAAAAGTGTGATTCACAATTCGTGCACCAAGTTTTTGGCGCCGTTGCCGGGGATTGTTCGTGTTTGGACAACTAACGGTTTATTTTGTTGCTTAGACTAGGAAAAATTTTTCTTTTTTGGTTTAGAGTCTTTTGTTATTTATCCCTTGTTAAAACACTTTAAATTTATAGCTCAATTAGTTAGAACGTGGTGTTTATGTTCATGGTAATTGGCTATCATATTTTTAACATCTTTTTCAAAAATATTTTTTTCTATTAAATCCTGTGCTAAACTTTAAGTTTGGTGTTTTCTTGTTGATTTTTCAAAAAAAAAAAAAATTTCGAAAATTTATTTTGGTTTTCTAAAAAAATTTTAAGTTTGGTGTTCTTCCTTTGTGTTCTTGTGTTCTTTTGAGTCTTCAAAGTGTTCTTGAGTTTTCCTTGTATCTTGATCTTAAAATTTTTAAGTTTGGTGTTCCTTGGTGTTTTCCCCCCAAAAATTTTCGAAAACAAGGAGCATTAGATCTAAAAATTTTAAATCTTGTGCTATCTTATTGTTTTTCTCTCTCTTCTTAAAATTTAAAAATATATTTTCTCTCTATTTTAAAGCATCTTTTTCGAAAATCAATTTTTAAAATTCAGATTTTTTTTTAAACTTCCTAACCACTTTCTTTCTCCTCAATTTTTCGAAAATCTTCACCCACTTTTATTTATTTTTATTTTATTTTCGAAATAAATTAATAAATAAATAAATAAAAATATTTTCTCTACTTTACATCATCTCCGCTTCTTCAACCACTTCTGTAGGCAATAAACCTGCAGCAACTATGGTTGAGGAATATAAAGCCAAGATACCTTATCCTCAAAAACTCTGGAAAGAGGAACAGGATAAGCAATTTGCTCGCTTTGCAGATTATCTCAGGACTCTTGAAATAAGCAGAAGCACTCGAGCAAATACCTTCTTATGCCAAGTTCATGAAAGAGATCTTGAGTCATAAAAAGGATTGGAGAAAACAGAAAGAGTTCTCCTCACTGAAGAATGCAGTGCAGTCATTCTGAAGAGCTTTCCTGAAAAGCTTAAAGACCCTGGGAGTTTTCTGATACCATGCATATTAGAAGGTAATTGCACCAAGACAGCCTTATGCGATCTTGGGGCAAGCATCAACTTAATACCTGCATCCACTATCAGAAAGCTTGGTGATGAGCGGATAATTTATACGCTTTTTGACATTGTTTTTAGTATGTTTTTAGTAGGATCTAGTTACTTTTAGGGATGTTTTTAATAGATTTTGTGTTAAATTCACATTTCTGGACTTTACTATGAGTTTGTGTGTTTTTCTGTGATTTCAGGTATTTTCTGGCTGAAATTGAGGGACTTGAGCAAAAATCAGATTCAGAGGTTGAAAAAGGACTGCTGATGCTGTTGGATTCTGACCTCCCTGCACTCAAAGTGGATTTTCTGGAGCTACAGAACTCGAAATGGTGCGCTTTCAATTGCGTTGGAAAGTAGACATCCAGGGCTTTCCAG
>NC_029791.2:84347259-84348140 GCF_000816755.2 Arachis ipaensis
CACGTAAGGTATTACTTGGACGACCCAGTGCACTTGCTGGTTAGTTGTATCGAAGTTGTGACAATTATGAATTAAGATCAGAGCACCAAGCTCTGGAGCCATTACCAGGATTTGTTCGAGCCTGGAGATCACAATTTCGTGCACCAAGTTTTTGGCGCCATTGCCGGGGATTGTTTGAGTTTGGACAACTGACGGTTCATCTTGTTGCTCAAATTAGGTAATTTTCTTTTTATTTTATTTTCAAAAAAAAAATTTTCAAAAATCTTTCAAAAATTTCTCATCTGTTTTCGAAAAAAAAAAATATATTTGTTTTCAAAAATAAATTATTCTATGGCTTCAAAATTTTTAAGAATGAATTCTAGTGTCTCATGAAGCATGTGAAGCCTGGCTAGCTGTAAAGCCATGTCTTAATTTATTTGGACTGAGGCTTGCAATTTGTTATCAAGAGCAATCGCCAGAACAGAGCATAGTTCTGGTGCTGAACGCCCAGAATGGGAGCATCCTGGCGCTGAACACCCAGAACAAGCATGGTTCTGGCGTTCAACGCCATAAATGGCAGCAAATGGGCGTTGAACGCCCAAAATGGGCACCAACCTGGCGCTGAACGCCCAGAGTTGTGTGCAAGGGCATTTTGCATGCCTAAATTGGTGCAGGGATGTAAATGCCTTGACACCTCAAGATTTGTGGTCCTCACAGGATCATCTCAGGATCTGTGGACCCCACAGGATCCCCACCTACCTCTACTCACTTCTTCTCACCCTCTCTCTCTCCATTCATGGTCATCCCTTCTGTTTTCCATTTACCACTCACATCCATACACCCACCTATCTTCAAAATTCAACATCTCTCTCCCACCCAATCCCACCCATATGGCCGAATAC
>NC_029791.2:84348180-84349110 GCF_000816755.2 Arachis ipaensis
GAGCTCAAGCCATTACCACCATCCTTGAAATATGCATTTCTAGGAGAAGGTGATACTTTTCCAGTGATCATAAGCTCTGCTTTAAATTCATAGGAAGAGGAAGCACTTATTCAAGTGCTAAGGACACACAAGACAGCTCTTGGGTGGTCCATAGGTGACCTTAAGGGCATAAGCCCAGCTAGATGCATGCACAAAATCCTATTGGAGGATAATGCCAAACTAGTGGTTCAACCACAGAGGCAGCTAAATCCAGCCATGAAGGAAGTAGTGCAGAAAGAGGTCACCAAATTAATAGAGGCTGGGATTATTTATCCTATTTCTGATAGCCCCTGGGTGAGCCTTGTCCAAGTCGTCCCAAAAAAGGGAGGCATGACAGTGATTCATAATGAAAAGAATGAACTGGTTCCTACGAGAACAGTTACAGGGTGGCGCATGTGTATTGACTACGACGGCTCAATACAGCCACCAGAAAGGATCATTTTCCTTTACCATTCATAGACCAGATGCTAGAAAGACTGGCAGGTCATGATTATTATTGTTTTTTGGATGGCTACTCAGGCTATAACCAGATTGCAGTAGATCCCCAAGGTCAAGAGAAAACAACATTCACATGTCTATCTGGAGTGTTTGCTTATAGAAGGATGCCATTTGGGTTGTGTAATGCGCCTGCAACCTTCCAGAGATGCATGCTCTCTATTTTCTCTGATATGGTGGAAAAATTTCTGGAAGTCTTCATGGATGACTTCTCAGTATATGGAGACTTATTTAGCTCCTGTCTGGATCACCTGAAACTTGTTCTGAAAAGATGCCAAGAGACCAACCTAGTTTTAAACTGGGAAAAATGTCACTTCATGGTGACTGAGGGGATTGTCCTTGGGCATAAAATCTCAAACAAGGGAATAGAGGTGGATAAAGCAAAAATAGAGGTAA
>NC_029791.2:84349613-84352598 GCF_000816755.2 Arachis ipaensis
AGTCACTTCTTATACGAGTGTACGAGACAGTGTCGTGCCGATTAGTAGACAGTCAAGAGCTAGTATGACCTTATCCTAAGAAGCAGGAAAACGTAGACAGTGATTGCGGGTCGTGAGCGCTCAAACTTCGAGCAGTGTCAGTAAGCTAGTAACTTAGGATGAGCCTTATGGTGTCTGTTCCAAATCTGAAAGGCCTAAGAGTACTTACGGCGGTAGTCAAGATCGAATATGGAGGATGGGATGTAGCCATTGACGACGGTGACCCCCTACATACAGCTTGCCATAGGAGGACGTGCGTGCGTGAATCAGAAGACAGAGGAAAGCAGAGATTCAGAAAATAAAGCATCTCCAAAACTCCAACATATTCTCCATTACTGCATAACAAGTAACCTTTAATTTATGCTCCCTTGGTTATTCGCAATTCAACTGATAAACATAATTGACTTCCTGACTAAGATTTACAAGATAACTATAGATTGCTTCAAACCAACAATCTCAGTAGGATTCGACCCTTACTCACGTGAGGTATTACTTGGACGACCCAGTGCACTTGCTGGTTAGTGGTACGAGTTGTGAAAAGTGTGATTCACAATTCGTGCACCAGCCCTGTATCTGGTGTGGCTCCCCTGCTGTGGCGTAGCCTGCTCTGGGCCTGCCTGTGCAGCCTGGGTAGGTGTTTCCTCCTCGTGATCGTCCTCCTCTACCTCAGATGTATCAGAAGGGGTGTCGGGCTCGGAGGGGATGTCGCCGCCGGATCGGATCATCAACTTGAGGTGCTCATAGCGTTGCTTGTTGCGACGCTCCATACGATCCAAGCGGGCGAAGAGTCGATGCATCAAATGGTAAATAAGCTCAGGAGCAGGTGGAGGTGCAGTGGGTGGGGCTGGTGCAGCAGCGGAAGAAGAAGGGGCAGATGAAGGCGTGACTATCTCATCAGAAGCGGTAAGGAATAGAGGTGTATAGCCTAAAGCCCGAAACTTCCTGCTGTGAGGGATAATCTTCTTACAGTCCGCAGCAGGTGGCTTCTCATTAGCAAGCTCCCAAGGTACGTCAACTCGACGGCCTAGCTGGGTGATCAGATATGGGAACAGGAGGGTGCCTCTGACATGGACCGTGGCCACATAGTGCCGGATGAATCATGGCAGGTACAGGTCTTTACCCTCTAGCACACACCAGAGAAGGGTGATCATAGTGGCAGGCAGCCCCGTCTCATGAGTGCTCGGCATTACAAAGTTGCTCAGGATCTGGTGCCAGAGCCGAGCCTCATCATTCAGATACATAAGCTTGATTCCTTTAGGCATAGTGGTGTTTTTACCCATGACCCATGGGACAGTCGGATCAAGGGCTATCCTCTGCTTGACAGCATCCGAGTCAAATCTCATAAAGCGCATGTCCTCTTCAGCCTTTTGGTAACCGTCAGGCTGATCTGACTTAGGCTGAAGGCGCAAAATATCCTCAATGGCTTCTTCAGTGACCAGTATCTGTTTCCCTCTGAGGTGCACTGAATCCAGGGAAGTCTTGAAATAGTTGCAGTAAAACTCTCTAACGCAGGAAGCATTAACCTATGTCAGGTTTCTCTCCAAGAAGAACCAGCCTCTTTGTTTGATCTGATCGGAGGTGTACTGCTGTAGTTCTTCTAGAATTTTCAGAGTCCTTTCCAGGTACAGGTTTATGGAGGTGGCAAACACTGGAAACTTAGGCTCACAGTATCGATTTGCAAATTTAATTGGATCATTGGCAGGGAGGAGCTGGTCAGCCTTCTCCTGCGGGGTAAAGTGCTTTTCCCGCCAGAAGTCATCATGCATAATGTCCAAGATAGACATAGAGGATTCTCCTCTTTTCCTTTTACCAGTTGTGGCTTTGCCTTTTCCCTTACGCTGAGGGTCGGACATCTTGAAAAACAGAAATCTAGGATATAATAAAAACAGGAAAACAAGTAGGCAAATAATAAGATAAGCACATAGTGGCAAAGGAGCAGTAGAATTAAGAAATGAGTTGAAAAATTGTGTATTTTGGATTGTTTCGGAGTTAAAAAGCTGAGATGAGAAATTACAATCCAAAATATGTTATAAGTAGAATACCTGTTAATTAGGAAAAACAATAATCATTCCATGAAGGAAAAAATTGAAGGAGTTAGTTAAAAAGCAAAGGGGGAAGTTAGAAAGTTAAAAGTTGTTAAAATTGAAACAGAGGTTAGAAATCGGAAATCAGTGAGTTAGTAAAAAGAAAGTCAGAGTAAGTGGCATGGTGATTGGTTTCTAAGTAACAAGAATTTCAAAATTTTAAGCAACAATCAACTCATTTTCAAGCAAGGAAATCAGGTTGTTGGTGATTCATATAGATATGAAAATTTAAATCTAATCATCAAGAATGCAATTTATTAACCAAGAAAACAAAAGGAATAAGAATGCTGGCCCGTGCATTCATGAATTGGTTTGGGAAAAGCTAATTGATGCCAAATTCAAATTGCCAGAAACCAAAACATGAATGAAAAACAAATCAATTTGCAGAAAATTGGGCAGCATTCCGGCTAAAATTGGATGTTCCTGGGTAATAAACAGCAAGCAGAACAGTTCATAAAATTTAAAATAAAGCTGCAAATAGACATAAATAATATGAACATGAAAGAGCAGTCTCAATAGCAGCATGAAATGCGAAAGAATAGCATATGAACAGTAATGACATCATAGCCAGACCAAAATTGCAGAATAGGTAAAACAAACAGCAAGTACGGCGTAATTATCAGGCCTAAGTCCACTAACCACATCCTAGCTACCTAACCACCTATAATCCACTACAAACATGCATCTCTAACTAGCCTAATGTTAAACATAAACTGAAAAATATGCAACTAACTACGAATGAAAGAAAAGTGGCGTTCGGCGGAACCTGGTGGTTAGAGGCACAAATATGGAACTAAGAGAGACGGTTGGAGTGGGGTGGTGTTGGCGGCAGCGCGGCGGTGACGTGGGGCGGTGCGGCGGT
>NC_029791.2:84352689-84384037 GCF_000816755.2 Arachis ipaensis
CGATGGGTACAGAGGAAGGAGGGAGAGAGAACAGAGGGGGTTGGGGAAGGAGAGTGGTGGCGCGATGGGGATAGGGTTTCGCGTCACTGGGGGTTAATGAATTTGAATCCATGCGAACGAGTGGGGCACGCGATCGCGTTGCTAGGGGAAATGGGGTTGACGCGGTCAGTGGTTGATGCGATCACATGGAATGGGTAAAAGGATGAATGACGTGGTTGCTTGAGGCATGCGACCGCGTCGCTGGAAATTGTGCTACACACAATTCCAGCATCGTTTCGGCGCAACTCTCTGTCTCTATTTAGGGTGTTGTGCAATCCACGCGACGCGAACGCGTCGCTCACGCTTTCGCGTGGGATAGGTATTTTGTACGTGACGCATTCGCGTAATGGACACGAACGAGTGGGCCGTTTTGTGCTAAATGTACAGCAGCCGCACGATTCCAGCCCAGATTTCTATGCCGATTTCCAGATCACACGTTTTGATTTTATGCCGATTTCCAGATCACACGTTCGCGTGGTTGACGCGAACGTGTGAGCAACGCGGTCACGTCGCACACACTACTTTTTTATTTTTTTGTATGCAGATATGAAACTATGCAGTATGCAATGCTAATGCAAATGCTATGAATAACATCCAGGTTCAATACATAAAATCAAACAGTGCGAAATAAAAATTGAAAAAGAAACGACCATACCATGGTGGGTTGTCTCCCACCTAGCACTTTTAGTTAAAGTCCTTAAGTTGGACATTTGATGAGCTTCTTGTTATGGTGGTTATGCTTAAATTCATCCAGAAATCTCCACCAATGTTTGGAATGCCAGCAGCCTCCGGGGTCCCAAACTAGGCATGTAAAGCTTCTGAGCAGCTTCAAACAGATTCTCAGGCTTCCGGGGTGACGAATGTCAGAATAGATTCCAGGATCCCTAACTTTGCTTTTAAATCCGCCTTTGTCTTGATCTATATTCTTTGATCCGGGCGGTTTAGTAATTGTATTCTCACCAAGATGACCAAACATCTTCCGAGATCCATTCAATTGAACTTGGTACCAATCCATGCACTTCGAATTGAAGCGTGGAACCTTATTGAACCTTGCGCACCAGCTCTGAGTACGAGCCATTTTCCTTTTACTCTTAAAGCCACAGAGAGCTCTAAGCTGGCCATCTGTTTCAAGCAAACCATATTCAAGTGTGTAACAACCCTGATTTTCGAGTATGCGAGATCTTTTTCGAAGGCACGGATTTCGCCAAAAGATCAGTAAAGGGAACACCTCTGATATATCATCAAGTATCTCAATCCTCATTGTCATTATGTCATCTTTAAGATAGAACCTTTTATGAGGCAAGCTCAATAACGCAGTCACGAAGAACCTAGTTTTTGAACCATATCGGTTAGGAGTTTTGATTCGGTTTTTTGTAAATAGTCTCAGTTTGACAAACCGGACCCGATTTATGAGAGAAGAGAGATAATAGGATGATATTATCATTATATTAGTATTAGAAGCTTCTTGAATGATATTATAAGGTTACCTGGTCTGTTTTAGTTAAAAACAGAAAACCGGTTTAACCGGGTTCACAATTTACTGGTGTAGCTTAGCACCAGCACTCTCTGATGACTTTAGCAATGCTAAGGCCTCATCATACATGTTTTATTCTGATAATAAATTTGTTACTAGTGTCATTTATGCTAGTAGCTCAGAAAATAATTTTTAGAGATGTTTTTACAAGTGTTCCGATACATCTAGTTTTAGTAGTTATACACCTGAGATATTTTAATATTATTTCAACCCACCTCCAAGCCAACCAATCATAGCTCACCCTACACCCCCAAAACCCTCAAGGCTGGCTCATTTTCACTTTGTGGCCCAAAATAGGTAGAGAGAAAAAGAGAGAAAAGTTCTTAGTTCCAAATCTTCAAAGCTTGATTTCTGCTGAACTAAAACTCAAATCAAAATTCCAATCCAACCAAAATGATCCTCTCTTCTTTCTCTACATGATCATATGACTTATCAAGGTTGGAATCAAGGTGAGTTGGCTGCACCATCTCTCTTTTGATTCGGTTTCAAGGAAACATGGTTAAATATATGTTGTCTTGATGTGATTTAGGAGGAAAAAGTGCTTAAGGACCACCTGAAAGTTTAACCGAATTAGGAGCAGAAAAACCAAGTAGGGTGTCACGAAATTAATCTTGATTATTTGTGTTTGAGTTGTGTGAATGTTGTATGATTTGGCTGTGCTAAAAATTGGTTGCATATATGATTGATTCTTGGTGAAATTTTGGTGAAATAAATTTGATGAAATTCATGCTTTAAAGTTCATGTTCTTGGGAAGCTGGAAAAACAAAACCCTAAGCTTAAATTGAGTTTCAATTTGTGTTGAAATCATGTAGAAAAGATGGGATTTTAGTGGCTGCTAATTTATTATGAATTATAGTAAAAATCGGTTGCTGAAAAGACTGAAAAACGGGTAAAAACAGAGAAGGAATCTGAAGAATTTATGAAGAACATGAAGAACACTTTGAGTGTGATGAAGAACAATGAAGAACACCTTTTTGATTCATAAAAGGGCAAGGAAGTAATTAATTTGGTGTTTGGGGGGTTATTTGGTAATTTCTAAAAGTTAGGGTGGTAAAAGTAGAAATATTAAAAGTTACAGGTGGTAAAAAGTGAATTTTAAAGGTTAAAAGTAAAAGTAAGTTAATTTTCAAAAATTTAATGATAAAATAATAAAAAAATAATAAAATATTAAATAATAATATTTAATTAAAAATAATATTTTAAAAAAAATAATAAAATAATGCAGAAAAGGCAGTTTTCTGTAAAAGCTTTAGAAAGACAACTTTAAGCACAGAATCTCATAATTACTTTCATAAAACACTTAGGGAGTGGAAAAACATATTAGTGAGGCAAAGATAAAGAAAAGATAAAAAGTTGAAGAAAAGATAAAAATCGAAGAAAAAGTCTGTAAAGTTTTAATAACAGAAAAACAGACAGAGACTAGTGAACGAACTAGGGCAACATAGTTAGTCCTGGAATTGCGAATAAGGTTAGGTATTATATGAAAAGTTAAACTGTTTCAGTATAGACTTAAGGAACCTATACTTGGGACAGACTAACTATTCATACCGAAATTTACATAAGCTTTAAATACATACGTTAAACAGAGAAATCAGAGCAGAGTAAAGAAACACAGAGAATAGAGTAACTAGAGCAGAATAAAGGGATACAGAGAAAAGAGTAATCAGAGCAAAGTAAAAAGACAAAGAGAAAAGAGTAATGTGATAGAGAAATGGTTTGAATTAAGATGTTGTAAAAGTAAAAGCTGTAGAGTTTGTATAGCATGATTAAACAGAGAAAGAAAGAAGTACTGCATAAGAATGTGAAAGTGATGATGAATAATGAGAATGTTAATGAATGATGATAATGAGAATGATTATGTAAGAATCTGCTACAGAGAGGCAGTTAGATAGATGGTGGTACGACCACTGAGAACGCTTTCCTGGGATACCTTGCTATAATGCTTTGCTGTAAGACAGAGGTTGCTTACAGAGGTATCGAGATGAGTTTGCTCCTGTAAGACAGAGGTTGCTTATAGTGAGTCTGTTGGGCGTATATCGGCTAATAAGTGCCACCCTGCAAGACAAAGGTTGCTTGCAGTGGATACCCTGCAAGACAAAGGTTGCTTGCAGTGGATATTGCCAACAGGAAAGCCTTATCTAGACAGAGGTTGCTGGGTAACGTCAGGAGCGGGTATGTAACCGACAGATGAGCTCATTACCTGCACTAGGGCTAGACATGCATCATATTTGGTTGCGCATTTCCTCTGTTATGATTGTTGTTAGAATGTATGCCTTCTTTGTTTTCATTCTATTCTCTGTGTCTGTATTTTGTTTTCTTGTATTCTTTTGTTTGTGTTTTGCTTTCTATTTTCTCTATTTATCTGTTTCTTCTGTCTACTGCTTCTCGGTATTATGCTATTTATCTGCTAAACAACACGGAATTAATGAACTTAACTAATAACCCCGACCCTACTAAGAAGTTCCAAGTTCTTACCCCTTCTCTCTCCCTTCCCCCTTCAGATGGAAGCATGAGGTACCAGAGAGACGTCCTGTGGAAAAGTCTGAACGCGCAGAGGAGTAGCAGATGATGTTCTACCTTTTGATGACGATCCACCTGACTTGAGTTTTGAAGACTTAGAACGTATTTTCCCTCGCTTGAAAAGTTTAGAGGGACTAAGTGAGTATAGAGTCTAGGCTAGCCTAGGTGCCAGCTTAGGGACCTCTTGAACAGGTCAGGACCTGGGATGTTGTATGTATATATGTATATAGTTATTATCTAGCTATGTCTAGGGGTGTTCTAACTAACAGTCTATATTCTAATAAAGGCTTAATCACCGAATGTTGTCAACTGCTTGTGATGTATTTATGTGTGGTTGTTTATAATTGTTTTATATATTATTAGTTGTGAATTGATTATGAATGATACTGTTTGTTAATCCAAATGTTTTTTTTTTAAAAAGTACCTCGTAAAATAACTATTCTTTTAACAACGAATCAGGCTCATATAATAAATAATAGATAATAATTAGGTAGACAAGTTGGTAGCGCTCAGTTTCTAGTATGATCATGACGTACCAGAAATTGGGTCGTTACAAAGTGGAAAATTAAAGATAAAGGTTAAGGATTGTACCCACCTGAAGCTTGTATTAGGTGGTAATGGCCTTGGGATAGGTGTTTCCAGTGGTTCTGTAAGCTCTACTCCCTTGTATTCTTCTGTGAATTCCTCCACTTTGTTATAAGAGTCTTCAACTGCAACTGTGTCCTGATCAAAATCTACGATGTCTTCCTCATCACTCAAGTCATAAGCTGGAGGTTGAGAGAAATCTACCTCCGCATCACCTTCGTATTCACTTGGGGAAGATTCTTCAATCTTGGAGAATTCAGTTGCAGATGTAAGTTCATTACTAGGAGAACTTGACTTGTGACTATCATCATCAAGGAAACTTGCGTCTTGGGTTATTCCGTCTAGTTCGTCATAAAATACCTGCTTTGGGGGTTGTACACTATCCTCCTTAACATCAATTGTAACGTCATTGACGGAATTTTTCACAACTCTGGATTCCCATGGAGGTTCAGCATCTCCTAAATCTTCAACCAGTACTTCTTCTTCTTGGATAATTTGAGCTTCCTCCAATTGTTACAGAACAAAGTTATGCTCATTACTGCCCACTGGGGTTTCTAGTGTCTCTTTCATGCTATGTTCGTCATTAGATTCTCCACATGAAACTATTGGAGTTCATTGAGTGTCTAAATGTTTGAAAGATAATTGATATATTGCTTGCTCTAGCTGATGAAGGGTTGTATGATGTTGATCTACTGTTTCCTTGAGGCGAGCCTGTGATTCTTGAGGTGATGGATATGGACATGGTACATAGGGAAGTGGTGGTGTTTGGGAGTAATTGGATTAGAATTGGGGTAAATAAGGATCATACGGTGGTGAATGGTGAAAAGGAGCTTGTGAGTGTGGTGGTTCGAAGTTATGTTGAGAGGGTGGTTTATGGCTTGTTGGTGACTATCAGGAGGTCCACCATATCTATCAGCTTGGTATGCATTGTAGAATGGTCTTTGTCCATGATATCTTGGAAGGTGTTGTTGCCGAAAGGGCTGATCAGATCCTCTTGGCTCCATCCATCTTTGATTGCTCAGACCTTGATGCATATTCCTGTTATAGCTTCTACTCCCTTCAACAAATTTAGAACCAAACTCAAAGCGAGAGGGGTGAGAGTTCATAGTAACTAAATAGAAATAAAAGAGAAGAGCGAAAATAAATAAACAAGTAAAAGAAAAATATTTACAATAACCACTAATAAGGCACACGTTTGCAGCTCCCCGGCAACGGCGCCATTTTGAAGAGAGAAATTTTGCGTGGTCTAGAATTTAGAATAAATTCCCGTTGCAAGTATAGATTCTAAACCAACAAAAGTCCTTTCTTACAAACGTTTTGGTTGTCACAAGTAACAAATCTCTTAAAAATTGATAATCGAAGTATTCAAACCTCGGGTCATCTTCTCAAGGAACTGCAGGGAGGTATGTTCTTATTATTGGTTATGAATTTTGTAAATTGGGGGTTTTGAAAGTAAGGAACAATTAATTTAAATGACAAGTAAAATAAATGAATAACTATAAAATAAACTCTTGGCAAGGTATGAAAATTCAGAAGTCCTACCCTAGTTATTCTTATGAGAATTGAAGTTAATCCCACTTAGTTAACCCTTACGAAAGCAAGAGAAAGTTAAGTGAACTAATTAGTTAGATTTCCCAAGTCCTAGCCAACTCCTAAGGAAAGACTAGAGTTAGTGGAATTCAATTCAATTAGCAAACATAACAGTCAATCACGATAAGTTTAATAACTCAAGGATTTCCAGTTAATCAATTAAAGCCAAGGATATGAAAAGCTAAATAAGAATTATAAATCTGGAATAACTCAATTGTATTAATAAGAGAAAATCAATCTAAACATAAAGAGTTCATAAATCAATTTGGCAACATAAGTAATTAAATGAGAGCATTATAGTGTTTGAAAGTAAAAGAGAAATATAAAGTAAAAAAATATTGAACCTGATGAAGAGTTGAAATTCTAAATCCTTTAAGAGAAATCCTAATCCTAAAACCTAAGAGAGAGGAGAGAACCTCTCTTTCTAAAAACTACATCTAAACTATGAAAAGTGAATAATTGAAGGCCTCTTCTGAATGGATGCATTCCCCCACTTTATAACCTCTAATCTATGCTTTCTGTACTTGGATCTAGGCCGAAAAGGGCTTCAGAAATCACTGGGAGCGTTTTCTATAATTTCTGGTGCGTGGCATCTGTCACGCGTCCGCGTGGGTCACACGGTCGCGTCATCTGGAGTTTTCCTTATCACACATTCGCTTCGGTCATGCGTCCGCGTCATCTGTGTTCTGTTTAAGGCGTGCGTCTGCGTCAGTCACACGTTCGCATCCCTGCCTTTTCACGCTAGGCATGCGGCCGCGTCGTCCATGCATTCACGTCGCTGCCAGTTTCTTCAAAAACTCCATTTTGTGCTTTCCTTCCATTTTTGTATGTTTTCTTTCCATCTTTTAAGTCATTCTTGCCTTAAAAGATCTAAAACTACTCAACACACAAATCACGGCATCGAATGGTAATAAAGGGTGATTAAAATAATTATCTTTAAAGCATAGGAAACATGTATTTCACATATATCACATAACAAGGAAGGGAAAGTAAAACCATGCAATTTACATGAATAAGTGGGTGAAGGGTTGAATAAATCACTTATATTGAGCACAATATACATCATAAAATATGGGTTTATCAGTGTTCCCAGCTCTGTAGGATACTCCGACTGCTGAGACTAGATCTGAAACTAAGACGGGAAAAGGTAGGTTGCCCGCAATCTATACGTGTCCCATAGCTTGCCGAATGTGTCTTGGTAAATTGAGGTGCTGGTCTGTAAGGATACACCAGAGTAGAACAGGCATGTATGCAGTGAAGGAGGACTCGTGAGTGCTCGGAAGGACGTAATGGGACATAATCTGTGCCCATACTCGAGCATCCAAGGTGAGTGCTGAAGCCAATATGCTCTTAGGTCGAGATCGATGGTATCCATAGATCCATCTGTTGCCAGGTTATGCTATAACTCTGAGAACGGCGTCCTAGTCAAATTGATATGTCTGGTACTTGAATGAGGCTTTTTGGAATGCGTCCAATCCTTCTAGTGCAGGGAGAAGATCTAGGGCTCTTTGAATGGCCTCTTCAGTTATGGGAACCTGCTTCTGACGGACATAGATAGACGTAATGGTTGGCATGTGAAAATTGGAGTAGAATTCAACTACCCATGAGAGGTTAACCTGCCGTGGCTGTCTCCGTAGGAATCCCCATTGTCTTCGCTCAATGCGGGGCTCATCAAATTCAATAATGTGGGTCGGAAGAGTGAGAATGTGATCATTGTTATAATTCCTCTCGGCCAGGATGGGGAACATCTGCTCTCAGTAGCGGTTAGTGAACCGCGCAGTGTTCTTTACTGGAAAAGCTTTCTTTTTTTCATCGACCTTGATGATTCTCTTGATTTGCTTTGTTGAGGGCTTTACTGCTGTTGAAGATGGCTCTGCCACTAGTTCTCTTTTTGTTCCTTTCCTCGCCGGTTATTTGGAAGTAGCTTTCTCTTTACCCTTCTTGGTAGCCATCCTGAAAAGGGAAAAAGTAAGTACATGGAAAGGTAAGGGTTCGAGTAAGGAAGAGGATGGTATAGGTGATAATCAATGCACGGTAAAGAAGGATGTCGTTAACACATGGTCATGACTACATGTGAAAAGTTCATCAATGGAAATATAGCAAGTGCATGTGATGGAAAGTAGATGAAAGATGTTTATTAGCATGCCGGCAAAGGCATGAGTAGCATAGATCAAGCATTAAATGTCCAAGTTTGATTATCAACTCTTTCAAACTAACAATCTGTTTGTATTGACAATTATATTTAATCAATAAAATATAGAAAGGGTTTTGTGAAAAATAACAGGAATTTAGAGTAGTAGAATAGAATAATTTAAAATAATGTGGAATGCCATACGGGCTTTTTCACAAACACATAGCATGCATGATAAAGATGTTATGGAAAGTATTAAACTGAACATGCAAACAACCCTTTAAGAACTAATATTAATTGTCAAACAATTCCTTAATATACTCACATGCAAAATATAGAAGAAAACAATCATCCAATTAAATTTCTAACACCAGTTAAAGGAATAAAAAGAAAAAAAAAAGAAAAAGAAAATATAGATAATGAAAGTAAAAAGAAAAAAAAAGAAGAAATAAAACATAAATAAAAATAATGGAAAAGGGAAAAGTGAAGAAAGAAAGAAAAGAACCTTGATAATGGATGTGAAAAATAAGGGGGAAAGGTAAAAAAAAGTAAGAAGGAATAAAGAAGGGAGAAGGGAGAAGAAAGAAATAAGAAGGGGAAAGAAAAGATTTGGATTTGGGGAAGAAAAGATAAGATATCTGGCGCTGATCTGGATAAGCTGTGCGTCGCATGTGACGCGGACGCATGGGGCATGCGTTTGCGTGGTTTGTGATAATTTCAGGTGACGCGGACGCGTGGGTCACGCGCACGTGTGACATGATTTGTTCTATTGGCGTGAGTGCAGCCTCGCGTACGCACAACTCTCTGTTTTATACGTACATTGTCAAAATTTTGGGTGACGCGTGCGCGTGGGTGACGCGTGCGCGTGAATGGCCATATTTTGAAAAACGACGCGGCCGCGTGGGGCACGCGTTCGCATGGTAGGGCTTGTGCTTCCAACACCATTCCAGCCCCACTCCATCATAACTCTCTGCCATATACCCATTTACGTCGAGTTTGCAGGGTAACGTGTGCGCGTGGGTGACGCGCTCGCGTGGAAGGCTATTTTGCAATTTGACGCAGACGCGTTAGGGACGCGTATGCGTGGGCGTGTTTTGTGCCTTAGGCATGCCTTCAGCCACTTTCCCACGTAACTCTCTTCTTTTTTTCTTCTTGTTGCGAAAGCACCTATGACGCGGACGTGTTAGCGACGCTTGCGCGTCGCGTGCCCCCTTTTTTTTTTATATATATATGTAGAATGCAAATGCAGGCTATATGCAGCTATATGCAGAGATTATGAGAAGAGTCATTAACAAAAACAAAAATAGAATAAAGTAAAATAAAACTAAGACTGAAACGGAATGATCATACCATGGTGGGTTGTCTCCCACCTAGCACTTTGCTTTTATGTCCTTAAGTTGGACGGTCTTCAGGCTCATTCTGCTTCTGTTGGTGGGTCTTCCAAGAGGAAAACCTCTAGCTCTTGTGATCCTTCATCTTTTCACCATGATAAAGCTTTAGGCGATGTCCATTGTCCTTCATGAATTTAGAGCTTGAAGGATGACGCAGGTGAAAAACTCCGTATGGCTCTGCCTTTTCTACTCTGTAGGGGCCTTCCCATCTTGATCTTAGTTTGCCTGGCATAAGCCTCAGTCTGGAGTTATAAAGAAGAACTAACTCCCATGGTCTGAACTCTCTCCTTTTTATGTGCTTGTCATGGACAACCTTCATCTTCTCTTTGTATCGTCTAGAGTTGTCATATGCTTCTAGGCGAAGATTCTCCAATTCTGCTAGTTGCAGCTTTCTTTCAGCACCAGCTTCGTCAAAATTCACATTGCATTCCCTTACAGCCCAGAAAGCCTTGTGTTCCACCTATACTGGAAGGTGGCAAGCCTTTTCGTATACCAAGCGGAAGGGGCTCATCCCAATGGGTGTCTTATACGATATTCTATATGCCTAGAGTGCATCTTGTAGCCTGGCACTCCAGTCTTTCCTATGAGGCTTTACTATCTTCTCCAGAATACGTTTAATCTCCCTGTTAGACACTTCTGCTTGTCCATTGGTTTGGGGATGATAAGCTGTTGCAACTTTATGAACAATCCCATGCTTCTTCAGTAATCCTGTCAGTCTCCTGTTACAAAAGTGAGTGCCTTGATCACTCACGTTTTCTCGTGGTGATCCAAAGTGACAAATAATATGGTTTCTAACAAAGGAAACAATAGTGTTAGCATCATCAGTACGGGTAGAAATTGCTTCCACCCATTTAGAAACATAATCTACGGCTAACAGTATATAAAGGTAACCATTAGAGTTTGGAAATGGACACATGAAGTCAATGCCCCAAACATAAAAAATTTCACAGAAAAGCATAATCTGTTGAGGCATCTCATCCCTCTTGGATATATTACCAAATCTTTGGCATGGAGAACAAGATTTACAAAATTCAGCAGCATCTTTAAAAAGAGTAGGCCACCAAAATCCACAGTCTAAGATTTTTCTAGCTGTTCTTTGAGGGCCAAAATGTCTTCCACTCTCAGAAGAGTGGCAAGCCTCTAAAATGGACTGGAATTCTGTTTGAGGCACACACTTTCTAATTACCTGGTCAGCACCACACCTCCATAGATATGGGTCATCCCATATATAATATTTAGACTCGCTTTTCAGCTTGTCCCTTTGATGCTTAGTAAAATTTGGAGGGAAAGTATGGCTAACTAGATAATTAGCTACAGGTGCATACCAATGAACTACTTCAGATACTGCATGCAAGCTATCAAATGGAAAAGCATCATTTATAGGAGTGGAGTCATCCTTAATGTGCTCAAGGCAACTCAAGTGGTTTTCCACTAAATTCTGGTTACCACTCCTATCCTTAATTTCTAAATCAAATTCTTGCAGCAGCAGTATCCAATGTATCAACCTTGGTTTGGACTCTTTTTTAGCTAATAAATATTTTAGAGCTGCATGGTCCGAGTACACTACTACCTTAGTACTAAGTAAATAGGCTCGGAATTTATCCAGAGCAAAAACAATAGCAAGAAGCTCTTTTTCAGTAGTAGTGTAATTAGACTGAGCAGCGTCTAAGGTTTTAGACACATAAGCAATTACAAAAGGATCGTTACCTTCGTGCTGAGCCAGTGCCGCTCTTACTGCATGGTTGGAGGCATCACACATAATTTCGAATTACTGGCTCTAGTCTAGTCATCTCACAATCGTAGCTTGAGTCAGGGTGATCTTTAGTTTATCAAACGCTTGCATAGAATCCTCACTGATCTCGAACTCAATATCTTTCTGTAGCAGTCTGGATAAAGGTAATGCTACCTTACTGAAGTCCTTAATGAATATCCTGTAAAAACCTGCATGGCCTAGGAACAAACGGACTTCCCTCACGGAGGAGGGGTAAGGTAAACTAGAAATGACATCTACCTTTGCTGGATGTACTGAAATACCAGTTTTAGAGACAATGTGTCCTAGAACATTCCCTTGTCTTACCATAAAGTGACATTTTTCAAAATTCAATACAAGGTTTAAACTAACACACCTGTTTAATACTCTAGCTAAACTATCCAAGCAAAGGTCAAATGAATCGCCATAAATGCTAAAATCATCCATAAATACTTCCACACAGTTCTCAATAAGATCTGAAAAGATACTCATCATGCATCTTTGGAAAGTAGCTGGTGCATTACATAAGCCAAAAGGCATCCTTTTGTATGCATACGTTCCAAAGGGACATGTACAAGTGGTCTTTTCCTGATCTTCAGGAGCTATATGAATTTAAAAGTAACCTGTATAACCATCTAAAAAGCAATAATGAGATTTACCTGATAGGCAATCGAGCATCTGATCAACAAATGGCAAGGGGTAGTGATCCTTGCGACTAGCTTGGTTGAGACGCCTATAGTCAATGCAAACCCTCCATGAATTCTGCACTCTAGTAGTCAAGAGCTCTCCATGCTCATTCTTTACTGTTGTGACTTGATAATCCCTATTTTTAGGGTTTATCATGCATAGATTTAAGGGGCTTTGTCAATGATCTTCCACACTTATTCATATAAAATTGCATGATTTTGTTTTTCTTTCCCCATTTTCCCTCATAGATGAAAATATGCTTCTTTTGCATTAAAATTGATATATTGTAATCCTCTTCTATTACCATTCGATGCCTTGATCCGTTTGTTAAGTGATTTCAGAAGTTACAGGGCAAAAATGGCTAAGAGGAGTAAAGGCAGCATGTATGAATGGAAGGAGCATGGAATAAATTACAGATTTGAAGTTTGCACATGCATGCGCACACGCACCGTGCGCGTACGCGTGGATGTGTACACCCAGATCCAGCGCAGTGGAGCCGAGCGAGGAGCCGACACGCTTATATGGCTGGGCCATATTTCCTATGACGCTCGCGCACCATACGCCTGCGCGCAGATCGGAAAAAGACACCAGGGACGCGTACGCGTGCCGTCCGCGTATGCGTCGATAGACGCACGTGATTTTTTAATCAAAATACGTGACCATCGATTTCAAGGAGTTTCATGCCCTGTTTTGGAGCAGAATTTTGGAGGGAAAGGCTTAAGAAGACCAAGGATTAAGAGTGCTAGGAGAATTAGTCATAATTCTAGATATTTTTAGAGAGTTAGTTACATTTTATTTTTAGAGAGAGAAACTCCAACTTCTCTCTAGGTTCTCACTTCCTCTATTGCAAGTTTCCTTTGAACTCTTGGAGAGATCTATTGCTAATTGACTTTTTGTTTTGATACAAGTGTAGATCTACTCTTCTCATACTCTTAATTGTTGTTCTTTTGATTCAATCTCTTATATCTAGATGTGTTTGACTTTGTTACTTTGAATTTGGATTGATGAATTGTGGAATTTCATTCAATTGCTCTATTGTTGATGATTGTTTGGATTAGATAGCTTTAATTCAATCTTCTTCTCTCAATTACATCATGTCTTCTATAATTGCCTACCAATTATTTGTGACAATGACAACTCTAGCTATGGAGTAGATTTCTCTTACTTGGCTTAGGGGTTGAGTCATTGGAGACACTTGAATAGTGGATATTAATTGTAGATTATGAATTGAGAATTGCTAATTGACTTGGAGTGCACTAAAGCTAGACTTCCCTAGGGTGAGACTAGGACTTGTGACTCATGTTAGTTACTCTCGCTTGACTTTCCTCCATTGTTAGGGGGTTAACTAAGTAAAGCAATAATCAATTCTTATCATAATTGAAGGAGACTATAATGATGGAATTTCCAATACTTACCGTTAGCCAAGGCCTTTATTTCAAGTAATTGTTGTTTGCTTTTACTAGCTTAAATTCTTGCACCAACTCTCAAAACCACAAAAGTTTTCCTAATCAAAGATGTGCATTCTAAAGCAATTCCTAGGGAGAACGACCCGGGATCAATACTCTCGGTCATAGATTTTAGAATTGTTTGATGCAATATTTGCATGTTGGTTAGACTATACTCACGATTGGATTCATTGCTAAATTCTAACCGGCCTAAGAATATTCGGTTCATCAAAATGGTGTCGTTGCCGGAGAATTGCTTATGTGTACCATTCTATTGGTTAGTGTGATTGTTTGGTTGATTGTTACATAGGAATAGATTTAGCTTAGATACTAATTGATGTCATGAGCTTCTTATCTCCTTCATTGTATGACGCGTTTAGTACCAAATCCGAGCTTAGCACCATTTGATTCAGAAATTGAAAGAACTTTGCTTTATATTAGGCAAGTTCGGAGGCGGTTAGCCTTTGAGGAAGGTGAAAAGGTTTTTACCAATTCACCGACCATATCATCGTCATCCAACGAAGGCACTAATTACTCTTCCGTTGATACTACTAATAGTTCTTCTTTTGATCTAGGTTTTGACAACATGGCCGCTCCAAGGAGAGTTACTCTCAAGGAAGCAGGTGCACCGGATTTTGTTCTCCAACCTCTACATGTGCTTCATCCCAACTTGAGTGCAAACTTTGAACTCAAGACTGCTCTCATCAATCTCTTACCAAAGTTCCATGGACTTCCCGCACAAGATCCAATTAGACACCTCAAGGACTTTCATGGTGTATACTCGACTACTAGGTGGGAAGGATCCGATGAAGTGGCTATATGGTTGTTTGCTTTTCCTTTCTCTCTTGAGGGAAGAGCCAATGAGTGGTTCTATACCTTACCTAGTGAGGTTGTGTCCGATTGGAACTTGCTTAAAAGAGAATTCCTTGATAAATTCATGCCCGTAGAAATGACAGACAAGCTAAGGAAGGAGATCTCATGTATTGTACAAGGCGAGATGGAAACTTTATATGAATATTGGGAACGGTTTTGCAAACTCTTTGATTCATGTCCCAACCACATAATTGACACTCAAGTCTTGTTTAGCTATGCATGCTAAGGCATGAGGGAGCAAGATAAGAATTTGTTGGATGCTTCAAGCAACGATTCTTTGTCAAAGTATAGGACAGTAAAGGAGGCATGGCAACTCATTACTGACTTGGCCGAGTCCACTCAACATGCTAGACAGAGAGTTAACCGCCCAAAGGCCGTAAATAAAGTTTCTTATAGTGGTGAGACCACTACCCTTACTAAGACCTTGTGTGAGATGACAAGTCTCTTAAAGCAACTCCAAGTGAATCAACAACAACCTCCACCTCAACAATACTCATCCTCTCCTCAAAACCAACAATGCCAACAATTGGTCCCACAAAAAGTGTGTGGCATTTGCTCATGCTACTCCCACTACACGGATGAATGTCCAAGTCTCCAAGAAGATAACACTCTAGCGGCTACCCATAACTTTTATGATCGCTCCTACTATGAACGTGCTAATCAAGGATACCATAACCAAGGGAGCAATTATAACCAAGGGTACCCCCAATAAGGAGGCAACTATAACCAAGGGAGCAACAACTCTAATCAAGGATAGAGGGATAACTCCAACCAAAGTTGGCGGGACAATTATCAACAAAGAAGAAGGGACAATGGAGGCAACCAAAGGTGGAATAACAACACTCCACAAAATCGCTATTCACAAAACCCTCCTAACCAACAACCAAATCAAGGAAGGAACTATCAAACCTACATACCACCTCAGAGACAACCACTTCCACCCAACCAACCCCAAGCACCACAAATCACCTATCCTTCCACATCTTCAAATCAGGATGACACACTCTGGTCCATACTCCAAGGACAAAAAGAACTCCAAAATACACTCAACTCAAGTCTTAATGGTCTCACTTCCACCCTCCAAGATCTCATTACTCGCATAGAACCACCTTCTACTTTCACTCCTTAAGCCTCAACCTCTAGTGCCATACCCTCTCAACCTCTACCCAACCCCAAGGGTGGCATCAATGCCGTAACCTTGAGGTCCGGAACTCAATTGCAGGAAAGGGATTCAAAGGCACCTAGTCCAATGAAAGTCACTCAAGAGGAAGATAGAGTTGAGATAGAAGAAATTGAAGAGGAGGAGGAGTCACATGTAATAGTTGAAGATGAAGACCCTCTACCAAGGAATGAAGTCCCTAGAAAGGAGCAAATCTTGGAGGAAGTGGCTCAACCAATCCCATTTTCTACATTGGTAAGAAAGGCTAAGAAGCGTGTGGAACTTGACCCAACAATGGTAAAGATGTTCAAGAAAGTGGAAGTAACTATCCCCCTCTTTGATGCTATACATCAAGTGCCTAACTATGCGAAATTTCTTAAGAACTTGTGTATGAACAAAGATAGAATTCATGAGTTGGAAACCATTCCATTGGGGAGTTCCATTTCGACTTTGATGGGATCCATTCCGGAAAAGTGTGTTGATCCGAGTCCTTGTTTAGTCTCTTGTGTCATTGACGGAGTCCAATTCATTGATTGTATGTGCGACCTTGGTGCATGCGTTAGCATTATGCCTCTTTCTGTTTATCATCTATTGAAGCTCCCACCGTTGAAGCGGTCGGCGGCTAGGTTTGTCTTGGCGGACAAGAGCATAATAACCGTGCCGAGTATTGCGGAGTATGTGTTGGTCGACATAAAGGATTTGATATTTCCAATTGATTTCCATATCATTGAGATGCCACCAAGTGAATCCGAGAGGGCATCATCTATCCTACTTTGGAGGCCATTTTTGAGGACCTCTAGATTCAAGTTGGATGCCTATTCGGGAACCTAATCATTCGAGATAGATGGGAGAGTTGTAAGTTTTAGCCTAGAAGAAGCAATGAGGCACCCACCAGAGAACCATTCCATATTTCGGTGTGATCTAATTGACAACATTGTTGTCGAAGTGCATTATGCAAAGCTAGAAGAAAAACATATGATTGAAGAAAATAGTGAAGATCCAAGTGAAGAAGTTCAAGTGACAAGCCAAGAGCAAAAGCAAGAATTGAAGCCACTGCCACCCCACCTAAAGTACTCATACCTTGATGAAGCCCACAAGTTCCAGATGATCATAGCAAGGGAACTAAATCCTCAACAAGAAGAAAAGTTGCTATGCATTTTGAGGAAGAACAAAAGGGCAATAGGGTGGAGTTTGGCAGATCTAGTGGGGATAACTCCCCAAGTGTGCGAGTATCGGATCTTTTGGGAAGAAGAAGCAGGACCCGTGAGACAACCTCAAAGGCGCTCGAATCCGACCATTTTGGAGGTTGTCAAGAAAGAGGTGACACGGTTACTCGAGGCGGACATCATCTACCCTATTTCGGATAGTGAATGGGTAAGTCCCGTTCAAGTTGTGCCTAAGAAGTCCGGGGTAACCACAATCAAGAATGAAAGCGTAGAGCTCATAGCAACACGGGTGCAAAACTATTGGCGAGTATGCATAGACTACCGAAGGTTGAACTCGGCCACTAGAAAAGATCATTTTCCACTTCCATTTATCGATCAAATGCTCGATTGATTATCCGTTAAATCCCATTATTGCTTTTTAGATGGATATTCGGGATACTTCCAAATACACATTGCTCTAGAGGACCAAGAAAAAACAACATTTACTTGCCTTTTTGGAACTTATGCCTACAAGCGTATGCCATTCGGCTTATGCAATGCACTGGCAACTTTCCAAAGGTGCATGATGAGCATCTTTGCAGATTTTCTAGAGCAATGAATGGAGGTATTCATGGATGACTTCACGGTATATGGTGATTCTTTTGATCATTGCTTGGATAATCTTGAAAAGTTTTGGAAAGATGTACTAAAACCAACCTTGTCTTGAATTTCGAGAAGTGTCATTTCATGGTCAAGCAAGGCATTGTTTTAGGACATATTATTTCCAGAGATGGTATTTCTGTAGATTCGGCAAAGATTAATGTCATATCTAGTTTGCCTTACCCCTCTTCCGAGAGGGAGGTCCGCTATTTCCTTGGACATGCAGGATTTTATCGGAGATTCATAAAGGATTTTAGCAAGGTAGCAATGCCTCTCTCAAGGTTGTTACAAAAGGATGTTGAGTTTGATTTAAGCAAGGAATGCATGGAGGCTTTTGACAAGCTCAAGGTAGCATTGACCCAAGCTCCCATTGTGCGAGGGCTGGATTGGAGTCGTTCATTTGAAATAATGTGTGATGCTTCAAATTTTGCCGTGGGAGCCGTGTTAGCACAATGCGAGGGTAAGAATCCATATGTCATAGCCTATGCATCAAAAACACTAGATGGAGCCCAACCTAACTACACTACCACCGAAAAAGAACTTTTGGCCATTGTATTTGCCTTGGACAAGTTCCGAACATATCTACTTGGTTCAAAGGTGGTAGTGTATTTGGATCATGCGGCGTTAAAGTATTTGTTGGCTAAGAATGAATCCAAACCGAGATTGATTAGATGGGTTTTATTGTTGCAAGAACTTGACTTGGAAATTAAGGATAGGAGTGGTACGCAAAACCTAGTGGCGGACCACTTAAGTCGCCTTGAACACACAAGAGGCGATACCACTCCTATCAATGATTCTTTTCCCTTTGAGGGCTTGCATGCAATCTCGGAAACCATTCCTTGGTATGCACCAATCGCCAATTACTTAGTATCTCGCTCTTTTCTTCCTAATTTCTCCAAACATCAAAGGGATAAGCTAAAAAGTGAATCCAAATACTATGTGTGGGATGACCCATACCTTTGGAGATGTGGAGCGGATCAAGTAATTCAGAGGTGTATTCCACAAACCGAATTCCACTCAATCTTGGAAGCTTGCCACTCCTCCAAAGGAGGAGGCCATTTTGGACCTCAAAGAACGGCAAGGAAAATCCTAGATTGTGAATTTTGGTGGCCAACTCTTTTCAAGGACTCTTCTTATTTTTGTAAATCTTGTTCTTAATGCATTAGATTTGGTAACATCTCCAAGAAGGATGAAATTCCCCAACAAACCATGCTATTTTGTGAGATTTTTGATGTGTGGGGAATTGACTTCATGGGACCATTTCTAAATTCTAATGGCTTTCTCTACATTCTACTTGCCATTGATTATGTGTCCAAATGGGTGGAAGCGATACCCACCCGGACGGACAATGCTAATGTGGTCCTTTCTTTTGTGAGAAACAACATCATTTGTAGATTTGGGTCGCCACGAGCAATCGTGAGCGACCAAGGTTCACATTTTTGTAACAAAAGAATGGAAGGGCTAATGAGAAAATATGGCATCATGCACAAAGTAGCCACGGCCTACCACCCACAAACAAACGGCCAAGCCGAGGTTTCAAATTAGGAGAATAAACGCATCTTGGAAAGGATTGTGAAACTCAATAGGAAAAATTGGAGTGCCAAGCTCACCGATGCATTATGGGCCTACCAAACGGCATACAAAACACCAATTGGCATGAGTCTCTTTCGGTTGGTATATGGCAAGGCTTGCCATTTACCAGTGGAGATAGAGCACAAGGCATATTGGGCCATCAAGGAGTGTAATCCAAGTTTGGGTGGAGCCGGAATTGAGAGGAAGCTACAACTAGCGGAATTGGAATGTTTGAGGATTGAAGCTTATGAGAACTCTATACTTTACAAGGAGAAAATGAAAGTCATGCATGATAGGAACATCAGAGGTAAAGCATTTAAAGCCAGTGATCTAGTCCTTCTTTACAATTCTAGATTGAGATTGTTGTCCGAAAAACTAAGGTTAAAATGGGAAGGCATGTAACAAGTAGTGAAAGCGGAACCCTATGGTGTTTACCATTTGTGCCATCCCTCAAGTGCGGATATCTTCCAGGTCAATGGGCACCGTCTCAAGTTGTACTATAGTGAGCAAATGAAGAGCAACAAGGAGATTGAGGTATTCCTTTTGGAAAATGCACCTCTTGGCAAAGAGTAATGAGCTAGTGGAAGTCCAACTTAAGGACATTAAACAAAAGTGCTAAGTGGAAGACACCCCACCATGGTGAGATCTATCCTTTCTCCCTTTTGTATATAGTTTTTGAATTTTGAATTATTTTGAGATTGCTTAGCTATAGTTTTGCTTGATTAGAGTTGATTGTGCCTACCTTAGACAACTTGTTCATAAAGACTTGCATTGATTTTTCAATGAATGAACCGATTGTTTGGTGGAAAAACACCCCTTCTTTAGGTTATGCATTGAGTTTTAATTGTTTTTGGCCTCTTTGGCTTACTTGGCCATTAATTACATGATAAGTAGGCATCCTTCATGTTTTGAAAAAAAAAAGGCACGCGTGCGCGCACTATGCGCGGACGCGTCCATCAGCCTTCGCAGCTCTTGGGCCATTTTCCAGAGAGTTTTGCAAATTCTAGGCCACTTCTGGGCCCTGGGCACAAACACAGTCACGCGTGCGCACACTATGCGTGTACGCATCCATGGCCGTTTTTGCAAAAGCGCGCGCACGCGCACTAGCCGCGTCCCCGCCATCATTGCGTTTTGCCATTCTGGGCCATTTTTCCTGAGACTTGTGCCCAAGTTAGGCCAATCTTATGCCACTGGCCTAACTCAACTCACGCGTACGCGCACCGGGCGCGCACGCGCACTTCGACCATCATGCCAATCGACGCGTCAATGCACCGTGGGCGTCCGCGTCGATTATTAAAATTCATCTCCTGGTACTTTCCCGAGAGTTAAGCCAAAGTTGTGCCCAACCTGTGCTGAGGGCATAACTCATATGCACGCGCCTGTGTACCTGGCGCTCGCGCGCACACCCGTATTTCACCCATTCATGCTTGCACGCACCATGCGTGTCCGCGCTCTTACTGATTTCCGCCCATGCACGCGCACGCGTGCTTGGTGCGCGCGCGTCGGCTCCGCGAATCAATTGCTTTAGAGTGCGCCCTTCCCCTTCAATCTCATTTCTCTCTTCTTACCATCACCCTTCTTCTTCACTTCTACCCCCCTTCTACCATTTCTACCATCTCTTCTCCACCACCACCGGTGGCAACCATCACCTCCGGCGGCCCCACACCTCTCTTTCTCCTCTTCTCTCTCAACTCTCTTCACTACCTTTTCTCTCACTTCCATACCCCAATTCTTTCCTTCCTCTCAAGGTACTTCTCATTATTATTCTTGTTTAGTTTTCTTTTCTCTTCCTTTCACCTTTCCTTAGCTATATTCCCCTACTCTTCCTCTTAGTTAGTTTCATTCATGTTTTCTTTGTTTGTTGAATTTTCTTGTTTTGTTTGTTGATTTTCCTTGATTTCTATTTTCTTTTCTATTTTCTTACGGGTGTTACAAGTGGAGATTACCCTTGCATTGATGAGTTAGTTTGATTTACTTGCTTTCTTTTACAATATGTGGTATGCTATGATGGTTGATGATGCTTTATGGGATGTTACATTGTCACCCTTCTCCCATTTTTGTCATAACAAGGGATGCACACCAAGTGTTTGATGGAAGGCCCACATGACTTTTTGGTGTTCCATTTGATTTAGCTCTTCTATTTTTGTGTTCTTTCTCATTCACTTGCCTGTTCGTATGTGCATTAAGCTTACTACATTTCTTGCTTCATTTCTATATGCTCATTCCCTATTTCTCACTTCTTGTTATTGTTGTTAAGAGTGTGTGCTTCTCATGCTTCTTGTTTTCATGCATATACCACCCATACATCACATGCTTGTGCTTAACCATGACCTTCATTATTGTCTTAGTTACATGTTGTAGCTGTCATGTATCTAAGTCACTTATCCCCTTCGGCTTTGTTATTAGCATGCTTATTATTTCTTAAGTGCTTCTTTGGGCTTAATTTCACCATCTTTCCCTCTTTTCATAGGATGGTGATCAAAAGAGACAACGGAAAGGCACCCAAGAAGGCACCCTCATGGTCCGTTATTAAAGCACAACAAGCACCTAGCGCTAAGCCCCTCCTCACTAAGACAAGGAGCGTTGCTAACATTGATGTTTCGGAAAAGGACAATCTGTCGAGGGATCCGAACAAGTTCCCCAACCGCTATTGCGAACTTGTCTACCCCTTGATTAAACCAAGGAACTATCATACAGAGCCTCTTCTAGCCCCTCCGGCTCATGTCATACCACTCATCATGCCCCGCATCGAACGGCGGCAATGGGAGTTCCTATTGAGGAAACCTCGGGAAGCAAACTTGTCTTGGATGGTTGAATTTTACACTAACTACCACTCCTCTTCCCTTACATCGGTATTTGTGCGCCGAAGGAAAGTTTCCGTCACGAAGGAGGCCATTCAAAATGTGCTTAAGACCGGACCGTTAGTGGAAGGGATTGATGCTTACCAAGAGATTTTGTCGGCACGGTGCCAATATGCGTTTGATTGGGATGCCATCCTCATGGTCATTGCTATACCTGAATCATTCTGGATTCGCGAAAGGATGAGACCCCGGCCCAAGGGCATCACCGTACATTTTCTCATTAGAGAGGCTCAGGCATGGGCCCAAATTCTAGCCCACGATGTGCTCCCTAGCACCCCTGGCTCATCTATCACTGCCGAGTTAACCTTGTTGGTTTAGTGTCTCCTCACAGAGAGACCGGTGCATATTCCCCGTCTCATCCACCAATCTATGGGCCGCATCCACGCTAAGGGGAACCTACCGTTTCCCGTCCTAGTGACCGACTTAGTCGTCACAGCCGGTGTTCCCCGGGATACTAAGGATAGAAGGGCCATGATCTCGGTGGATGGCGATGTTGTTTCGAACGGAAGATATCTCTACCCTCCGGCGGACACCAAAGAGCCAAACTTAACCGTCCCCATGAACATCCACTCCACCTCATCCGCACCACCAAAGTCATCCATGCAACGCATAGAGGAACTCCACAAGAAGCTTGACCATTATGAGCAGCGTAACCAATGCCGATATGCTTTTGTCAAAAAGCTTCTAAGTTGCCTAGCACCACCTATGGAAGAACCGGAAATTTCCACGTCCACCAGCACCGATAATGAGGAAAGCGATAATGAAGAAGAGGATGGACACTCAGAAGCCGCTCAACCACCGCGTCTCACTCAGGGCACGGAGAACCGTGCCAACTTCTAAGTGTCGGGAGGTCGGTCGGCCGACCAGTCTTCATAGGTAACACCCGAATAAATTCTTTGAATCTCTTTTGTTAATTAGGAAAGATTGCATAATTAATTTTTTCACCCCTTTTACCCCATTTGCATGTTAGTATCTCTTAATAAATCCACTTGGTTAGAGTAATGACTTCTCTCCTAGAAAACTAGAATTTTAGGGCGACCCTACCAATTTTGAAAAAAAAAATTTTTTTATGCTAAACTTGTTCGAAGAATGTAATTTGGAACATGGATTTTGAGTGAAGAACACAAGCAAGTGTGTTTTGAGCCTAATTGCATGGTTACATCTTATAACCATTTATTTTCCTTCTTGTGTGCATTGTTCTCTCTCTATGATTGTGATCTTTAATTTGTTTGACTCTATATGTCCAATGTTATATGTATGAATGCATGTGCTTGATTGAGGCCCTCAATTCACTTAGCTTCTTACCCAAATGAACTTACCTTATAACAACCATTGTAACCAATTTTGAGCCTACGTTTAATCCGCTTATTCTTAATTTTAGCATATCACAAGCCAAAGGTGAAAAGCCATGAATGTCCCTATTTGAATCCTTGAATAGCTTAGGCTAGTGCGTATGTGCCGTTCAAGTGTGGGAAAACCGGGGGAAGCATTGGTTGAGATAAGAGCATGTTATTTTTGTTGAAAATATTGGGAAGTGGATACATACTCATGTGTTGATTAAATATATAGACCTTATGCATTGACACTCTTGCATAAAGTTGAAGAAAAAAAATATATATATACATACACACACATATGTGTATAGGATAAAGAGAAAGAGAAAAGACAAGAAAAGAAAAGGAAGAAATATATATATATATATATATATATATATGTAAGCATGCATAGAACAATTGTTGATTGTTAGAGGAAGAACAATTTTTGGAGGAGCATAAAGTATGGAAGGATTGAGTGATCAACCCTATACATCGAGCGAATAAAGTGCAAATACTTCCGGTGAGGGGTTTCAAGCTCAATTTCTTGTTCCCGGCTCTCGCGAGCGTTCTTCATGCAAGCTATGCATATTTGACTTTGATACTAGAATTGGTAGAGTTCATACATTGCTCATCATCTTGCCCTATTTGTATATATATATGAATTCTAGGAAGATCGAATTGCTCTTGACCAAGTAGGTAGTAGCATACACCCTAGTTGCATTCATGTAGGTAGATTGCATTCCATGAGTCCCACTCTCTTGTGATCCTTCGATCTTTTGCTTTTCTTTAGCATGAGGACATGCTATACTTTAAGTGTGGAGAGGTTGATAAACCCTATTTTTAGGGTTTATCATGCATAGATTTAAGGGGCTTTGTCAATGATCTTCCACACTTATTCATATAAAATTGCATGATTTTGTGTTTCTTTCCCCATTTTGCCTCAAAGGTGAAAATATGCTTCTTTTGCATCAAAATTGATATATTGTAATCCTCCTCTATTACCATTCGATGCCTTGATCTGTTTGTTAAGTGATTTCAAAAGTTACAGGGCAAAAATGGCTAAGAGGAGTGAAGGAAGCATGCATGAATGGAAGGAGCATGGAATAAATTAAATATTTGAAGTTTGCACATGAGTGAGGAGTCGGCGCGCTTATATGGCTGGGCCATATTCCCTATGACGCTCGCGTGCACCATACGCCTGCGCGCAGATCGCAAAAAGACCCCAGGGACGCGTCGATGGACGCACGTGATTTTTTAATCAAAATACGTGACCAGTGATTTCAAGGAGTCCCAGGCCCTATTTTGGAGTAGAATTTTGGAGGGAAAGCTTAAGAAGACCAAGGATTAAGAGTGTTAGGAGAATTAGTCATAATTCTAGATATTTTTAGAGAGTTAGTTACATTTTGTTTTTAAAGAGAGAAACTCCAACTTGTCTCTAGGTTCTCACTTCCTCTATTGCAAGTTTCCTTTAAACTCTTGGTGAGATCTATTGCTAATTGACTTTTTGTTTTGATACAAGTGTAGATCTACTCTTTTTCTACTCTTAATTGATGTTCTTTTGATTCAATCTCTTAGATGTAGATGTGTTTGACTTTGTTACTTTGAATTTGGATTGATGAATTGTGGAATTTCATTCAAATGCTCTATTATTGATGATTGTTTGGATTAGATAGCTTTAATTCAATCTTCTTCTCCCAATTACATCATGTCTTCTATAATTGCCTACCAATTGTTTGTGATAATGACAACTCTAGCTATGGAGTAGATTTCTCTTACTTGGCTTAGGGGTTGAGTCATTGGAGACACTTGAATAGTGGATATCAATTGTAGATTATGAATTGAGAATTGCTAATTGACTTGGAGTGCACTAAAGCTAGACTTTCCTAGGGTGAGACTAGGACTTGTGACTCAAGTTAGTTACTCTCGCTTGACTTTCCTCTATTGTTAGGGGGTTAACTAAGTGAAGCAATAATCAATTCTTATCATAATTGAAGGAGACTATAATGATGGAACTTCCAATACTTACCCTTAGCCAAGGCCTTTATCTCAAGTAATTGTTGTTTGCTTTTACTAGCTTAAATTCTTGCGCCAACTCTCAAAACCACAAAAGATCTCCTAATCAAAGATGTGCATTCTAAAGCAATTCCTAGGGAGAACGACCCGGGATCAATACTCTCGGTCATAGATTTTAGAATTATTTGATGCGATATTTGCATGTTGGTTAGACTATACTCACGATTGGATTCATTGCTAAATTCTAACTGGCATAAGAATATTCGGTTCATCATGACTCCAGACTTCTTGGGCACCACTTATACTGGACTAACCCATTCACTGTCTGAGATGGGGTAAATGATATTTGCTTCAAGTAGCCTGGTCACTTCTTTCTTGATAACTTCTAAGATGGTGGGATTTAATCTTCTTTGGGGTTGACGGACAGGTTTTGATTCCTCTTCTAAATATATTTTGTGCTCACAAACTTGAGGACTAATGCCTACTATATCCGCCAAGCTCCATCCAATTGCTTTCTTATGTTTTCTCAGCATACTAAGCAGTTGTTCCTCTTATTGAGAAGTGAGTTCCTTTGCAATGATAACTAGAAACTTCTGATTATCCTCAAGGTAAGCATACTTGAGGTGTGGAGGAAGGGGTTTCAATTCCAATTTCTGCTCTTGGCTGGGCTCTGGATCATCCAGGGCAAGTGGTAATGGTAAAGTGTCTTCATTATGTTCAAATGGTGTCCCCACACTTGGACCTTGCTCCATGTGCTTCTCTTCTACTTCTTCTTGGTGAACTTCAGCCATAGTTTAATCAATGATGTCATACTAGAAGATAGAATGATCTTTCGGAGGGTGTTTCATAGCTTCATTTAAACTGAAACTTACTGTTCTGCCATCTATCTCAAAGGAGTAAGTTCCTGAGAATGCATCCAGCTTGAACTTCGAGGTTTACAGGAATGGTCTTCCAAGCAAGATTGATGATGGTCTTCCTGAGTCATTAGGTGGAATTTCCTGGATATAGAAGTCAATGGGAAATGTGAGCCCCTTAATGCTCACTAATACATCTTCAGCAATTCCAACTACTGTAATAATGCTTTTATCTGCTAACACAAAACAAGCTGCCAACCTTTTTAAGGGAGGGAGTCTTAGAGTATCATATATAGACAATGGCATTCTACTAACACACACTCCTAAGTCACACATGCAATCAAAAAATATTACACCTCCAATGGTACAATTAACCATGCATGGACCTGGATCACTACATTTTTCAGGTATACCTCCCATTAAAGCAGATATAGAACTACCTAAAGGGATAGTTTCTAATTCATTAATTTTCTCTTTATGAATGCATAAATCTTTCATAAATTTTGCATATTTAGGTACTTGCTGAATAACATCAAAAAGGGGAACAGTTACCTCAACCTTTTTGAAAATTTCTACCATTTTGGGATCAAGTTCAATCTGCTTTCTGGACTTCCTTGCAAGGTGTGGAAATGGGATAGGAATGGAGCCACTTGCAGCTTCTGCATCCTTTGGTAGTTCATTCCCTTGCTGAGCTACTTCTTCTTCAACCTTGTCTTGTACTTCCTCTTCCTCTTCAGCATCTTCCACTTCTATCATATCTTCAGCTGGGGCGTGTATTTGTGTGCTTGGCTCCTCTTTATTCCTCTCCTACAGTGTGGTTCCAGACCTCAAAGTAATAGCATTGAGAAGGAATTCCACTGGAGCTTAAAGGTTGGATAGTGGAAGTAGGTAATGAATCTATCCGGGCGGCAAGAGCTTGTAAAGTGGCATTCAGACCATTTAGAGTAGAGTTCAGTGTAGTCTGCATGTCTTGTTGTCCTTGTGCAAGAGAATGAAGCATCTCGTCATTTGATGAGGAAGTGGGATAAGTGATCTAAGGGACCTGTTGTTGGTTGTGCTGGGGTCTTTGTGATTGCCTTAGGTGAGGAGCTCTGTAAGGTTGGTTCTGATTCTGTTGTCTGTTGTTGTTATTCCACCTCTGGTTTCTTTGGTTGTCTCTGCCTCCTCTGTTATAGTTGTCCCTCTAGCCATGGTTGGAATTATCCCTCCAACCTTGGTTGGAGTTATCCTGCTATCCTTGGTTGCAGTTGCCGCCTTGTTGATTGTATCCTTGATCTGGACGGTCATAGAAGTTATGAGTAATTGCCACAGTATTTTCTTCTTGTTGGAGCTACGGGCATTCATCAGTATAATGACTATAATCTGCACATATGCCGCATACTCTTTGAGGAACTAACTGTTGGCTTTGCTGTGGTGGGAAAGGCTGAGCTTGTTGTTGATTCAACTGTAATTGCTTTAGTAGGTTAGTCATTTTACATATACTCTGTGTAAGAGCAGAAGTCTCAGTGCTAGAGGAAACTTCTGCAATGGCTTTTGAGTGGCTATTCCTGTGCCTGTGATTCCTGGTGGACTCAGCTAAGTCGCTGATTAGTTGCCATGCTTCATCTGCGGTCTTGTACTTCTTCAGAGAACCATTACTAGCACCATCTAGTGTAGTTTTATCCCGATGCTTCATACCTTGAGTGAAATAGCTGATCAATACTAGCCTATCAATCATGTGATGGGGGCATGCATCCATAAGGTTCTTAAAATGCTCCCAGTACTCATAGAGAGTTTCTAATTCACCTTGAACAATGCGTAAGATCTATTTTCTCAATCTATCCATATCTTCAGTTGGAAAGTATTTTTTCAGAAATTATCTCCTGAGCGTATCCCAGTTAGTAACAGTCACTTCAGGTTGGGAGTAGTACCACTCCCTCGCCTTTCCCTCAAGAGAAAACAGGAAGGCAGTTAACAAAATAGAAGTTTCATTCGCACTCTGACGTCTAACAGTAGAACAGGCTGTTTGAAAATTCCTGAGGTGCTTGATGGGCTCCTGAGCAGGCAACCCATGAAACTTGGGCATCAAGTTGATTAGTGCAGTCTTCAGTTCAAAATCTGCAGCCAGAGTTGGATGGTGCACTTGATACGGCTGCATTGTAAAATCTGGGGCTCCAGCTTCCTGGAGAGTAATCCTCCTAGGTGCTGCCATTCTATCTACACGTGAATTAACTGAATCAGTAGTGAAGGAGCTTCTTTCGCTCTCAGATGGCGGTTCAGATTCGCCCTCATATGAGACTAGTGAATCGATAACAATCACTTCACCACCCTCAGAGGCTAACCGACATCGAGCTCGCCTAATACGTGAAATAGTTCTTTCAATTTCAGGATCAAATGCGGCTAAGCTCGGATCAGGTAGTGAACGCATCATTCAATGAAAGAAACATATAGCTCATGGTAATAAAATAAAAATAAAATATGCAAATAAAAAATAAAAATATGTACACTAATTAATAATTTAGCACACAATTGCAACTTCACGGCAACGGCGCCAGAAACTAGTGTGTGATGGAAGTTAGGTCAATTAAGAGATTGTAATGTAAGAACAGTATTGCGAGTATAGCCCTTAACCAGCTAAAATCTACCTCACCAATTTAGTAAGGTATCACAAAAATTTAGAATAAAAATACTAGGAGTATGAGTCCCAGGTCGTCTCCCAACGAGTTGCAAGGAAGGATGCTAATTTATTAATTAGGAGTTTCCAAGAAAGTTTGAGAGTTGAATAATGAGCAATTAAATAATTATAAATTAAAGCAATAAAAACTAAGAATGATTATTAATATTCTAGATAAAAAGCCTTGACTGGGGGAATGATTAATTGGAAGTTCTATCCTTGTTGGGATCTCTTAAGTGTAGTATCAAAAAGGTTGTTGTTTTCACTTAGTTAACCCTTACTAAATAAAAGAAAGTCAAGTGATTGAGCTAACTCTTATTCGTAAATCCTAGTCCTCTCCCTTGGGAAGGTCTAGCGTTAGTAAATACAAAACTAGCCAACAACTTCCAGTTTAATCGGCACTTAAGCCTTCCAACTCAAGTATCTCCTTTTAATCAACCCCCATGTCAAGTATGGAATCTACTCCATTGACATGAATATAGCGCTCATAAAAATATAAGAAGAAGACATGATAAAATAGAAATTCAAAATTAATTAAAAATAAAAGTAATCCTGGTGCACGAAATTGTGATGTCCAGGCTCGAACAATCCCTGGCAACGTGAGCAACTTGGTACGCGTAATCGTGATTACACTTTAATTATGTAAAATTCATGGCTCTTTCTTCCCCTGGCAATGGCGCCAAGAACATGGTGCCAATACCATGTTTCACAACTTCGATACAACTAACTAGCAAGTGCACTGGGTCGTCCAAGTAATACCTTACGTGAGTAAGGGTCGAATCCCACGGAGATTGTTGGTATGAAGCAAGCTATGGTCACCTTGCAAATCTCAGTTAGGCAAATATAAATTGATAATGGTGTTTTCGAATAATAAATAATAGAATAAAGATAGAGGTACTTATGTAAATCATTGGTAGGAATTTCAGATAAGCGAATGGAGATGCTTTTCGTTCCTCTGAACCTCTGCTTTCCTGCTATCTTCATCCAATCAGTCTTACTCCTTCCCATGGCTGGCTTTATGCAAGGGCATCACCTTTGTCAGTGGCTACATCCCCTCCTCTCAGTGAAAAATATTCTCACATGCTCTATCACAGCACGGCTAATCATCTGTCGGTTCTCGATCATGCTGGAATAGGATTCACCCTCCTTTTGCGTCTGTCACTAACGCCCAACAATCGCGAGTTTGAAGCTCGTCACAGTCATTCAATCATTGAATCCTACCCGGAATACGTAACTTCAGATCGATTGCTAGTGGGAATGATTGAGCATTGAATGAACTCCAACCATCCTCTAGCTTCAGGCTTGAGGTCCAATCTTCTTAGTTGAACCAGCTTGCCTTTGGAGTCAATCTTCCATTGAGCTCCTTCTACACATATGTCCATAAGGACTTGGTCCAACCTTTGATCAAAGTTGACTCTCCTTGTGTAGGGGCGTGCATTCTCTTCCATTTTTGGCAAGTTGAACGCCAACCTCACATTTTCCGGACTAAAATCCAAGTATTTCCTCCGAACCATTGTAACATAGTTCTTTGGATCCGGGTTCTTACTTTGATCATGGTTCTTGGTGATCCATGCATTGGCATAGAACTCTTGAACCATTAGGATGCCGACTTGTTGGATGGGTTTTGTTAGGACTTCCCAACCTCTTCTTTGAATCTCATGTCGGATCTCCGGATACTCATTTCTTTTGAGTTTAAAAGGGACCTCGGGGATCACCTTCTTCTTGGCCACAACATCATAGAAGTGGTCTTGATGGGCTTTGGAGATGAACCTTTCCATCTCCCATGACTCGGATGTGGAAGCTTTTGTCTTCCCTTTCCCCTTTCTAGAGAATTCTCCGGTCTTAGGTGCCATCAATGGTAATGGAAAAACAAAAAGCTTATGCTTTTACCACACCAAACTTAGAATATTGCTCGCCCTCGAGCAATAAACAAAAGAATAGAAGAAGAAGAAGAAGAAATATGGAGAGGGAGAAGGAGATGTGGTTTCGGCCAAGAGGAGTGTAGAGGGGTGTGTTGTGTGAATTTGATGAAGAATGGAGGGCTTTATATAGGGAAGGGTGTTTATGGGGTTGTGTGAAAGAAAGTGGTGAGAAGAAGTGAATGGAGGTAGGTGGGGATCCTGTGGGGTCCACAGATCCTGAGTGGATCCTGTGGGGTCCACAGATCCTGAGGTGTTCAAGGATTTACATCCCTGCACCCATTAGGCATGTAAAAATGCTTTTGCACACAACTCTGGGCGTTCAGCGCTAGGTTGGTGGCCATTTTGGGCATTCAACGCCCATTTGTGTGCCATTTCTGGCGTTGAACGCCAGAACCATGCCTGTTCTGGCGTTCAGCGCCCAGAAGCTGCCCATTTTGGGCGTTCAGCGCCAGCACCATGCTCTGTTCTGGCGCTGAACGCCAGACAGATGCTCCTCCAGGGTGTGATTTTTCTTTTGCTATTTTTGATTCCGTTTTCAATTTTTATATTTCTTTTGTGACTTCACATGATCATGAACCTACAAAGACATATAACTAAGAAAAATATAGTTAGATAAATAAAAATTGGGTTGCCTCCCAACAAGCGCTT
>NC_029791.2:84384080-84409005 GCF_000816755.2 Arachis ipaensis
GTACAAGGTATTATGAACTTTCCAGGATCCTATCTCTTCTGAGGCAATGTAAGTTGATCCAGATCACTTATTTCATTGATGAACAAGGGAGGTTCAACTTCCCAAGTATCAATGCCAAATAATTTGGCATTCAGCTTCATGATTGCACCCAAAAACTTGGCAGTTTGCTCTTCAGTAACATCCTCATTCTCTTCAGAAGAGGAATACTCATTAGAGCTCATGAAGGGTATAAGGAGGTTTAATGGAATCTCTATGGTCTCTAGATGAGTCTCAGATTCCTTTGGTTCCTCAGAGGGAAGCTCCTTATTGGTCACTGGACGTCCCAGGAGGTCTTCCTTCTTGGGATTCACGTCCTCCTCTCCCTCATTGGGTTCGGCCATTTTGCTTATGTCAATTATTTTTGAATTTTTATGATACAAGAGAAAAACACTAAAATGATGCAATGCATGAAATTTTTAGATCAAAACATGTGATGCATGCAAGAATGCTATGAATGTCAAGATGAACACCAAGAACACTATGAATGTCAAGATGAACATCATAGACACAATTTTGAAAAATTTTTAATGTAAAGAAAACATGCAAGACACCAAACTTAGAATTCTTTAATGCTTAGACACTAAGAATTCAAGAATGCATATGATAAACATGAAAAGACACAAAACAAAAAATCATCAAGATCAAACAAGAAGACTTACCAAGAACAACTTGAAGATCATGAAGAACACTATGAATGCATGAAATTTTTGAAAAATATGCAAGATGCACATGCAATTGACACCAAACTTATAACATGACTCATGACTCAAACAAGAAACAGAAAAATATTTTTGATTTTTATGATTTTCTAATTTTTTTTTTGGATTTTTTCGAAAATTATATGAAAAAGAAAAATAAGGATTCCAAAATTCTTAATATGAATTCCAGGAATCTTGCATTCTTAGTCTAAAGCTTCAGTCCAGGAATTAGACATGGCTCACTAGCCAGCCAAGCTTTCAATGAAAGCTCCGGTCCAAAACACTAGACATGGCCAATGGCCAGCCAACTTCAGCATGTAATTCAGACATGACACACCTGACATACTCATTCCCAAAGGAATTAGACATAGCTTTACAGCCACCCAGGCTTTAACATACTTCATGAAACACTAGAATTCATTCTTAAAAATTTTGAATAAAATTTTTGAAAACATTTTTATTATTTTTTTTTTCGAAAACAAAAGAAAAATTTTTTGAAATATTTTTTTGAAAAATTTTGAAGAGAAAACAAAAAGAAAATTACCTAATCTGAGCAACAAGATGAACCGTTAGTTGTCCAAACTCAAACAATCCCCGGCAACGGCGCCAAAAACTTGTTGCACGAAATTGTGATGTCCAGGCTCGAACAATCCCTGGCAACGTGAGCAACTTGGTACGCGTAATCGTGATTACACTTTAATCTTCATCCAATCAGTCTTACTCCTTTCCATGGCTGACTTTATGCAAGGGCATCACCGTTGTCAGTGGCTATATCCCCTCCTCTCAGTGAAAAATATGCTCACATGCTCTGTCACAGCACGGCTAATCATCTGTCGGTTCCTGATCATGCTGGAATAGGATTCACCCTCCTTTTGCGTATGTCACTAACGCCCAACAATCGCGAGTTTGAAGCTCGTCACAGTCATTCAATCATTGAATCCTACTCGGAATACCACAGACAAGGTTTAGACTTTCCGGATTCTCTTGAATGCCGCCATTATTCTAGCTTACGCCACGAAGATTCCGGTCACACATAATCATCACCTTCATCACGTTCTTGGGTGCGAATGGATATCTTAGAAGCGAAATAAGATGAATTGAATAGAAAACAGAAGTACTTTGCATTAATCTTTGAGGAACAGCAGAGCTCCACACCTTAATCCATGGAGTGTAGAAACTCTACCGTATGAAAATACATAAGTGAAGGTCCAGGCATGGCCGTGTGGCCAGCCCTCAAATGTGATCTAAGATAGCATACAACTGATCAAAGATGCCTAATACAATAGTAAAAGGTCCTATTTATAATAAACTAGTCACTAGGGTTTACATGAGTAAGTAATTGATGCATAAATCCACTTCCGGGGCCCACTTGGTGTGTGCTTGGGCTGGGCTTGAGTGTTGTACATGTAGAGGTCCTTCTTGGAGTTGAACGCCAGTTTTTGTGCCAGTTTGGGCGTTCAACTCTGGTTTTGGCTCCTTTTCTGGCGCTAGACGCCAGATTTGGGTAGAAAGCTGGCGTTGAATGCCAGTTTACGTCATCTATTCTTGGCCAAACTATGGACTATTATATATTGCTGGAAAGCCCTGGATGTCTACTTTCTAACGCAATTGGAAGCGCGCCATTTCGAGTTCTGTAGGTCTAGACAATTCACTTTGAGTGCAGGGAGGTCAGAATCCAACAGCATCAGCAGTCCTTCTTCAACCTCTGAATCTGATTTCTGCTCAAGTCCCTCAATTTCAGCCAGAAAATACCTGAAATCACAGAAAAACACACAAACTCATAGTAAAGTCCAGAAATGTGAATTTAACATAAAAACTAATGAAAACATCCCTAAAAGTAACTAGATCCTACTAAAAACATACTAAAAACAATGTCAAAAAGCGTATAAATTATCCGCTCATCAAATCCTTTGCATCAACAATGCATGAAAATAATCCAATTACCATTCAAAACAAGAATTAAGAATATGGAATAAATAAAAGAGCAAGTAAAGAAACAAACTAGAATAGTATCTTCAACGAAGGTAATGACTCTTCAATATCCAAAAGCAAAAGCAATTAATTAATAAACTATGAATGTAAAGAAAACCTAAAAACTATCCTAATGAGATTGTCTCAATTGTGTGTTTGAGTCTCTGCATGTTCCCTGGCTTTATTCTGTGTTTCTGGGCCGAAAACTGGGTGAAAATGCGGACCGAAATTGCCCTCAGCATTTTCTGTTAATTCTGCAGATCGCGCAGGTCACGCGTACGTGTCAGTCACGGGTGCGCATCATTCAACGATTTTCCTTGTCACACGTACGCGTCGTCTACACGTGCGCATCATTCGTGCAGACTCCAATTCTACACGTGCGCGTACGCGTGAGCCATGCGTGCGCGTCGATGCTTGCTGGTCATCTCCTTAGTTTCTTGTATTCCTTCCATTTTTGCAAGCTTCCTCTCCATTTTCTAAGCCATTCCTGCCCTATAAAGCCTGAAACACTTAACACACGGATCACGGCATCGAATGGTATAAAGGAGAATTAAAATGCACAAATTAAAGATCTCTAGGAAGCAAGTTTTCAACCATATAACAAAACTAGGAAGGGATTATAAAATCATGCAATTAGTATGAATAAGTGGGTGAAGACTTGATGAAACCACTCAATTAAATACAAGATAAACTATAAAATAGTAGTTTATCATCTACTCCATTGACATGAATGCCATTTTCATAAACGATAAAGGGGAATGAAGAGAAGACATAGAAATTTAATTAAAATAATAACAGAAAATTAATTGAAGGTAAAAATAATTCTTTGCATTAATAAATTCCAAAATAAAAAATATCCATATGTAACTCTAAACAGGGTAAATGGGTGATTAAAAGAGTAAGGAAATAAGGAAACAAACTATAATGATAGAGACTTCAATGGAGGTAGTAACTCTTCTCAATATCCAAATCGAAAGCATAAAACTCTAAAACTATGAATGTGAAGAATCCTAGAGGAAGTAGTATTTTCTCTCTCAGATTCAAAACTAAAAACTAAAAATTGTGTAAAAGTGAATGTGTTGTTGAGTCTCTGCTTGTCCCCTGACTCTAGTCTGTTCTGGGCCAAAAACTGGGTCCAAACTCAGCCCAAAATCACCCCAACATCTTTTGCATTTTTTGCACGTGGCGCACGTCACGCGTACGCGTCATTCATTCACACGTGTCGATGGTCTTCTTTGTGTGTCACGCGTACGTATTAGGTACGCGCACGCGTCGCTGTGGAATGCGCCAAGTCACGGGCACAAGTCAGGTACGCGCGCGCGTCGTTTCTCGCTGGTCAGCTCCTTAGTTTCTTGTGTTCCTTCCATTTTTGCAAGCTTCCTTTCCATCCTCTAAGCCATTCCTTCCCTATAAAGCCTGAAAACACTTAACACACAGATCACGGCATCGAATGGCATAAAAGGACAATAAAAATACACAATTTAAAAGCGTAAGAAGCAAGTTTTCAATCATAGAACAGAATTAGGAAGGAATTGTAAAATCATGCAAATTGTATGAATAAGTGTGGAAAGACTTTATAAGAACCACTCAATTTAGCACAAGATAAACCATAAAATAGTGGTTTATCATGCCCCTGCCTCTGTTGTTCTTCCCTTATAACTCTTTGTTCTTCTCTTATGGCTCTTTGGTCTTCTCTTATTTCATGGAGGATGGTAGAATGCTCTTGATGTCCCATCCTTAGTTGATCCATGCTGGAGCTCAATTCTCCTAGAGAAGTGTGCAATTGATCCCAATAGCCTTAGGGAGGAAAATGCATCCCTTAAGGCATTTTAGGGATTTCCTGTTGAGGTAACTCGACATGCTCTTGCTGTGGTCCATGTGCTGGCTCTCTAGTTTGCTCCATCCTCTTCTTAGTGATGGGCTTGTACTTCTCAATATGAATGCCAGCTTCTATGACAATTCCAGCTGAATTGCATAGATGACAGATAAGGTGGGGGAATGCCAACCTTGATAAGGGGAAGGCTTTTCAGCTTTCTTGTACAACTCTTGAGGTATCACCTCATGTACCTCCACCTTACTTCCAATCATGATGGCTCTGTTAATGGTCACTTCTGACTGATTGCTAGTAGGGATGATAGAGTGTTGGATAAATTCCAACCATCCTCTAGCCACGGGCTTGAGTTCAAGCCTTCTTAGTTGGATAGGCTTGCCTTGAGAATCCCTCTTCCACTGAGCTCATTCCACACTGATGTCTGAAAGGACTTGGTCCAGCCGCTGGTTGATGCCAGGGCATCTTGGCTAGTTTCACAAGCCATTTTTAGTTTGTTTTAGAGTAGTTTCATGCATTTCTTAGGCAATAAGTATTTGGATGAGAAATTCATGCTTGTCTTGATTCAATCAAACGTTGTTAATTTTGTGCATTTTCATGAGATTTATGCCATAATTACGTGTGTGCTAAGAATGAGGCAAATTCTTGTGACTATAGCAAAGCTTTGATGTATTTGTTTGGTTGATGATAGGTGAAAAGAAAGCTAAGAAAATGAAAGGCAAAGAGGCAACAAGAAGGCCATGAAAGAAGGCAAAGGAAGTAATGTTGGAGCCAAAGTTGGTGCTCCAACATTGCTGGAAACGTCACTCCCCACAGCCTGAAGGGGTATACTTCCAACAAGAATAACTTGAGCTACAGAGCTCCAAATGAGATGATTCGAAAAGCATTGTAGCCTTAGGTATTTTAGAAATTACTTATAAAGTGTAGCCTTATCTAAATATCTATGAATACACTTTTCTCATCAAAGGAAACGCTTTTAAAGAGTAGCTTATTTATTTTGTTTCAGGTGCACTTTTAAAATGTCTCATAATATGGGAATCCTCAATAAACACTTAGTAAAAAAATTTGTTGGCCCTCCCCCTTACTCACGCAGCAGTACAGCACATACTCTCATCCTCACTCAGCATACCCAAACACGAAAGAGAGAAGAAATCAGAGAGGAGAAGGGAAGGAAAGAAAGAGAGGATGACGCCGTCTAGGGATTCACCTCCGTCGCCGTCGTCGTCGAGCGCCGGTGAGAGAGAGAGCTCGAGGATGAGAGGAAACGCGATGGAGGAGAGAAAAAGGAGGTGCTCCGTCGCCGCTGGAGCTCCACCACCACTGCTAGGGCTTGTTTCAGTCGCCGTTCTGCCACCGTCGGGCTTCTGTGCCCCCACCGAGGAGATCGAAGGGAGGAAGGAGGGATGTATCGCCGCTTTCGTACTCTGTCGCGGCGCTGCCGTCGATTGGAGCTCGCCGCTGAGCTGCTGCACCGTCTCCAAGCCGTTGCGTCGCCGCTCATCTCTTCACTATCACTGCTCAACACCATCGTCGTATCCTCTGTCACCAGGTAAGCATTCTCTATTCTATATCTTCTCTTACTTGCTCATTCTCTAACTCGCTCTCACTTTGTAGTTCGAAGGTGTGTATGATTTTTATAGTGATGATGAACTGCAATGGCTAATTGAGATACAGAAGGTATGTATCAATTTTCAATTGGTTCTGTGAGGTTTTGGGTTCTAATTTTAGGTTTTCAAATTTTGGGGGTTTCTCCTTCTGATTCTCAATTTGTTATGATTCCTTTCTATGTTTGGCATAAACGGAAGCAATAGGTGCTGGAAATTTCATACGTGCATGCTAAACTAGGGAAATCATTCTACTAGTCTTAGAAGCTGTGCATTCTTTTATACATTAAGAGGGGTTTGTTCTTGTTTGAGATTCAATGTGTTGAATCTGAGGCATATGCATTTTTATATTTCTTGCATTTTTTTGTGTTCTGCATTTTTTGTGTTCTGCATTTTTTTGTGTTAAACCAATATACTTTACCTGCAGTTTGTTCAAGTTCTCACGCAACTTGCTTTCTGACAATTTAGCAGCACTTGTTTCCTGTATTATCAGATTTTTCGTTGAATCATTTTTATATTTCTTCTTGTGTTATTTTTTTTCTGTGTATCGAAAATGTGGGGAACATGAAAGGGGCACTTCTTTACTTTATCAGTTTTAGGGGCAACGACACACGCACCAACTTCGTGATTCATCTCCGCGTAGCTCTGAACAACGAACAGCAAGTCAAAGTGGTCATAGATGAGGATCTCCCAAAGGGGCAGAGCATAGGGCCTTCACTCTCAAAGGCTATTGAAAGTTCACATGTATCTATTGATGTTTTCTCACAGGACTATGCTTCCAGCGAGTGGTGCTTGTATGAATTGGTCAAGATATTAGAGACCAAGAAATAAAAAGGACAGGAAGTTCTCCCGATTTTTTATAAAATACAAAAAATATTATTTCAATTAAAAATAAGTCAGTCGGTTTAATATGGCAGTTGAGTTGTGTGTGAAACTCTTATTCTCTCCAATTTAGATTTCTTTCAGCAAAAGAATAAGTATATCTAGTATGCTTTAATTCTGGTTTATTTTCATATTATGCTAGGGGTGATGCTGATCTTATTAAGCATATAGTCAAATATGTTCTGCAAATAAAGAATTACCCGTAGCAAATCCAAGGCTTGAGGCGAGGAATCTTGTGACTTGACTTAATTTGCTAAATTATACTTATTTCATGAATTCACAAATCATAACATAACATTGTGTCTCCGTCTGTCTCCCTCATGAATTCACAGACAGTAGAGAGAGGGCAAGGAACAGAGGAATAGCCAAAGCACTAGGGAGCAAAAGCAGGAGCGTTCTTCAAGTTTTTGGCTCTTCATCAATCATAGCACCAAGAGGAAGAGAATAATGGCCAAGGAGGGAGCTGACTGAAGCTTAAGAGAGAGCTACGTTCCACTCACCCAACTGTTCTTCGAGTTTCTTTGCTAGGTGAGGACAGCGACTTCACCTTCTTTCTTTTCTCCTCTAATTCAAAATTCTGATAATTCTATTGCTCCATTTTTTCCAGTTTTTTCAATTTCTTTTAACACAACTACCACCACAAGTAAAGAGAGGTGAGTGATTTTCTCTCCTCTGTGTTTAATTTGGTCGAATGGCCTTGTGAAATGTAACCAAAATTTTGGTTCTTGGAACGGTTAAGGTTTGGGCTCAAGAGAAAAATAGGGACAAGTCTTGTGTATTTGATCAACAAAGAGGTAAGGGTTAGAATAATTAGATATTGATTTTAGCTGTATTTGGTGATTAAATGGCAGAAACCTTTCTATTGAGTATGCTTATTCTTAAATAAGTTAGGCTACATAATATATTTATTGACCAGTCGGCTGCTTGATTCTTGGATCTGTATGTGAATGATTGTTGCTTTCTTAATCAGCAGTTTACTTTGTAGTGGTAAATGGTAATGTTCTAATAAACAAAAATCAAGTACTAATGGAGACTATTATTCATTTGTCTAGAGTAGTTTACTAATTTCATGTTAATTATTTTTGTTTTATGTGGATTATATTTGTTGCAGTATTTTCGTGGCTCATGGCAATTTATCAACTATTGTCAACTATTGAGCTTCATGTTCCTAAATATTCCTATCATTGAATTCAGCATTTCAAAGTTTGTTCTTTCTCTGAGACTGTGCCAACAGGAGTTAAAATTTGAGTGAAGCAAAAGGAACATATTTGTTCTTTATCTTACCTTCTGATAAAGAATAGAATAGTGTCCTTATGTTTATCAATTTGCCTGATTTTTATTTTTGACATTAACTCCACCTTAAACAATTTTGATACTCACACTTATTCACTTAAAAAATCCACCAATATCATGGTTTTGCAGATTGACGAAGAGCTTCTTCAGGAAGTGGTTAATATGGGATTTGACAGAAATCAATTGGTTGAATCTTTATGCAACAGGATCCAAAATGAGGTCTGTGCCCTTCATTCTCTCCTTTCATGTCTTCTTGATTGTCTCTTATTATTATCTATATATTTCTGGTACTGTGGCAAACTACTTGTTATTGGATAACTGGTTCCATGTTTCTAGTGGCTATCTTGGAGCTGAGTTTCAAGAGACTATGGTTGACTCTTTACCTTAGATATTTGACTCTTTTAAGTCTTAATGGATCTAATAATGTCTCTTCTTCTGCTCAATATCTCCCACTTATTTATTTATTTTCATGTGGTTTTGTTGTTACCATGTTTGGTTAATGTGAGTGTTGAGCTGAAAAAGAGTAATGTCTGTGTTCTTTTAGCAATTGACTAATGTTGTTGGGACCCTTCATTTTTAATGTTTTCCTTTAATTTTTCAATATGAAGTGAATGACCCTTTTTGCCTTTTGAACATGGAGGTTACTAAGGAAGAGCTTAATGCAAAAATGAGAGAAAAAAGTTTCCAACTTTTGGTCTGAAAAAAACCATGCAAAGTTTCCAACATGTTTGTGTTTTGTTTTGTGGCAGATGGGGCTGGTGATGATTTGTTTAAAGAGCTATGGAGGCTGTGCAGGGCTATTAATGGATGTTCCTTGTGTTCAAGATAGAGTTTTCTATTTCCCTCAGGGTCACATTGAATTGGTATGATATACACTTCTTTACCTTGTTTCTGATTTTGTTTGTGAATTTCATTTTTTCCCATTTTTGTGCTATGTATGCTTTCAAATTTAAGCCTTAAGGGGTTTAGTAAATGTTATATAATTTTGATTTTTTTTTCTTTTGTAATTGCCAGAACCTACAAAACAAGATTTGAGGCAGATGAAGAACCAGAAATCTCCCAAATACGATCTTCCGTCGAACAAGATATTTAAAGAACAAGATTTTTTCCTCTTCCATCAGAAGGTTAATAACTTTTATTAGAAGATACTTATGTAGGATACAATATTTTAGTTTTTTATAGTTTATTAGTAGTAAATTCTAAGTGGTCTAATGTATATTTTGATATGGGTATGTTTAATTTAGTGTGAGATGTATGAATACTCATTTATGATCATCCCAATATTTTTAGTTCATTATAAAGAGGGATCTAAGGCTACGCTTATAAAAAGTAGCTATGGTATACAATGTGGCTACGCTTTACAAGTGATGCAGTAGCGTTAAAAAGCGTAGCCTATTCTAGAAAAATGAAAGCTGAAAAGCGTAGCCTTTGGTCCTGGACAGCATCACTTGAAAAGCGTAGCTTATTCCCAAACGCCAAAAGCGTAGCCCTTGGTGCAGAAAAGCGTAGCCTTTGAGAATAGGCAACGGTAGAATAGGAATCACCCCAAAAAGCGTAGCCGTAGCCCAAAAAGCGTAGCCGTAGCCTAAGGCATCATGTTTTTTCATTTTTGGCTACACTTTTCAAGTGTACCTGAATGGGTGTTTTTCTTGTAGTGCTGTAGTAAGGCCAGCTGATCTCTACACCTTCGATGGAGTATAACTTGAGCTGTGGAGCTCCAAATGATCCGCTTCCAACGGAATTAGAAAGTGGACATTCAGGGCTTTCCAACAGTATATTATAGTATGGGGTGGACAGCACGTTTGAGCTTCTGAGTCTGGCAATGTTTCCAATGTTGGGGCAAACGTTGGAGGTCCAACGCTGCCTCCAACATTGCACTCCGACGGCAGCAATCCTGTCCCCTTCAAAGGAGCATAACTTGAGTTGCAGATGTCCAATTGAGGTGATTCCAGTTGGGTTAGAAAGCTGACATTTAGAGTTTTCCAACTATATATAATAGTCTATAGTGGGCATGAAATTTTCAACGTTGACAAGAGGACAAAGTAACGTCCCCAGGGCTTGATATGCAACATTCAGTTTGGAACTTGAAAATTTGGCATCCACGGGCACGCGTAAGTGACGCGCACACGTGGATGTGCGAACGTTGGACATCCAACGTTACCTCAAATGCTGCCTCCAACATCCGCAATAAAATTTCAGAAATGGGAGCTGGCAATTTTGAATTGACGCCTACGCATCAGTGATGCGTACGTGCGGATGAAAAAAATACCAATGTGCGCGTAAGTGTACAGCACGCATACGTGTGAAAACGCCAACGTTGGAGGGAACGTTGGAGGTCCAACACTGAGGACAACATCCCCTGCTTGGTTTTAAAATTACAAAATGAAATCTCTGCATCCATGCGCACGCGTGGATGAGCATTTTTGACCCTTTTGCGCAGATGCGCAAAGCACGTGTACGCGTGAATAGCGGAATGTTGGCCCTCAAACGTTGAGTCAAACGCCAATGACAGTAATAGAACTGATTTTTCTCAATGTAGCGTTTGATTTAACGTTTGCCCTCAAATGTTACCACCAACGTTAAGGCCAATTTCAGTTATAAAATGGCACCCTGCAAGTTATGAATGTTTAGCCATGGTCAACGTCAACTAGAGTGATTCCTCATTGCTTCAATCAAGGCCAAGGCCCACATCCAGATACTTGATCCAATTGAAGATGAGAAGGTGTTTATTAATAGAAAAATTGTTGAAGATTAAGTAGCTTTTTGGGAGGCCCTGAGGGGGGCTCTGAGGGCTCAGCACTCTGTTTAATTTTCTTCTGCACTTTTCCCTTTTGTTTATGTACTTTCATTTCTTTTACTTTTTAGCTAGGTTTTATTTTCCTGCACTTTTTGTATCTGGAAATTTAATTGATATATGACCAACTAACCCCATTTCATTGGGTTAGGGAGCTCTGTGTAAATTCAATGGATCAATACTAGTTTTCATTCTTCTTCCTCTTTCTTTTCCCTTTATTTTCTTCATCCAATTGGATAGTTATCTTGGGAAAGAAGCTATTCATAATTGGATCTCCTCGGAACCTTGGAAGATGAATGAGGAGATCACATTATAAATGCTTTCTCACATTGGATTAGATTGGGGTTTGGATGGATATAGTGATATGTAATCCTACCAATACTTTGATCTATGAATTTGTGTGGTATAATCAGTGACCAAACTTCATCTCTTCCCATGAGCACTTAAATCAAGGAATTGGGCAATTGTTCATGCTTAGAGAGATTGGTGAGCCAAGGAATTGGGATCCAATCACTTAAGATTGCCAAGGAGATCAATGAATGCATTGATTGCGGAAGAGATGGAAATGGATTTGATCTGGAGAATTGTACATCTCCTGAACCCAATGATTCCCCTTCTCTGATCTACCCATTCTGTTTATATTCTGCTTCCTTTATTTCATGCTAATCCCCCTACCCATTTAATTTCTTGCAATTTAAGCTTCTGCACTTTAATTCCCTGAAATTTAATTTTCTGTTCCTTTAATTTCTTGCAAATTTAAGTTTCCCGCCAATTTTACTTTCTGCAATCCCAATTAAATTCTGATTTTGCTCAACTAGCATAATTCTCCAATTAACATTGCTCAATCTACCAATCCATGTGAGATTCAACCTCACTCTACAGTGAGTTTTTACTTGATGACAATCCGGTGCACTTACCGGAATGAATTTGTTGAGAGACAGTTTCCGCGTATCAAGTTTATGGCACTATTGCCGGGGATTGGTTTTGTATTGACAATGATTAAATTGGAGGATAACTAGATTGAGAAATTTTTCTTTTCTTTTGTTAATAGTTTTTATTTCAATTTAATTACTGCTAATTTCTGCAATTTTAGTCGGTTTTCTTTCTTCATTCACTTGTTAGCACACTAACCACTAGCTGTTTATGATATTGCCTCACTAAGAATCTCTCATTTATAACTATGGAAATTCTAATGTCTTTTGGTGATTATTCTTTGAGATAGGGCATCTTGCAAGAAAGAAGGAAGCATCGATCATATTTTGGTCAATCAAAATTCAGGAGAAACTCCCTACCACCACAGAATGATTCATGTTATTATGCTCATGATGGATGAAAGCATCAAGAAGTTGAAATGGGGTACTTCCAGAGCCACAAAATGGTCCATATTTTGGTGAAATTGATCACTACTCAAGTTGTGGCTGGGAAGATCAAAATCAAAGGGATTTCACTCATTCATACCTCATTCATCAAGAGCCATCACCTCTTAATTATCCAACCTCACCTACTAGTTTTATATGTCCAAATTCTTCATCATTTGAGTATGCCTCAACACAAAATTCATTCCCAGACCCATACAATTCATTCCACTACACACAAAATTCTGTTCACAGTCCACAAACTCATTCCATTACCCATAAGAGCCATACCACTTTCAGAACACACAACCACAAAACAACCAACTCCATTCACAAGCCAATCACCAACCATCACAATCTTTTGTAGATAGACTTGCTGAGGCAGAACTCATCCTTGAAGAATTCAAAAGAAAGAGAAAAGACGATCAACTTACTAGGATAGAGCTCCTCCTTGAAAAATTGTCAAAGATGACAAAAGAGGAGAACATAGCAAATGAGGAGTTCCTTCAATGGTCTAGAGCATGGAGGAAAGAACAAGACACTGCCTCCAGAAACATGGAAGCAAATGCAAATTACTTTGAAGAGATTCCTAGCAAGGAGGATGAGGACCAAAGGGTGAGTACAAGGGAGGAATCAGAGGAACAAGAAAAAGAAGTATTCATACCAAGTGAGATTCCTATGAAGAATAAGGAGGTTTTGAGAGTATATAAGCCTAAGGCTCCATACCTACAGAGGCTGATAGAAGTGACAAAGGAACATGCAAATTCACTCCCAAAAGACTCAATGCAACATCATGAAGAAGAAGGGGAGGAAGTCAATCAAGGGAGTTCACACTCCAATGAAACAGAGAGTTACATAGAGGGTGAGTTCAGTGAACCACCAATTCAAGAAGCTCTTGATGAAAAAATGCTCCAATTATCCAACAATACCCAAGTCTTGAGATCAAAGGTGTGAAGGCAGTAGAAACAAACACAAAAAGGAGGATTGTGACCAGAAAACAAAGAACTATATCCATGAAGAGGAGAAGGTCAAAGAACAATCCAACTGCTGATCCAACAAGAAAATTCACTCAAGCCAATCATAAAACAAAGCTTACTAGAAGGAGTCACTCAATGCAAGGGGCATTAACTGGCTCCTTTTTCCATTTGAGGTCATTCCTCTTAACAAACTGGAAGAAGAAGAAGAAATTCATGACCAAAATGTCAAGCTAATGACATTAAAAGAGCGCTTGTTAGGAGGCAACCCAACCAAAGGTAGTTTTCTTTTCCTAGTTAATTCAATAAAAGAGTTAAGTAGATTCTCTGTATTGCAAGGAGCTTAGTTTGGTGTTCCACACCAAAACAATCCAATGGTGAATGTGTAATTCTAAGTTTGGTGTTCCACCAAAGATTTCATTAAAGAACACATTGTAACCCTCAGCATGCCTAGTCACTAGCTCCAACCAATCAGGGAAACTACTTAACAATAGTTTAATTTCTAGTTCATAGTTTGTTTTTCTAGTTCATAGTTGTTTTCTTAATAAAAGCACATGAAGTTCTCTGCATATATTTAATTTGCTGCATTAGGCAAGGAACTAAGTTTGGTGTTCACACACCAACTTAAGTTCAGAAAATCACAAGCATACATGCATGCTAACAATCTCTCAAGCGCTTGGAGAACAAGCAACTTCCAATAACTTTGTAGGAACTCGATCAATCTCTTGGAAGAAATACACACCATCAGCTAAGAAGAAAAAGAAGGACACAAAAGCTATGGATGATGATGACAAAGGGAGAGCTAGGAGGCACCACCAAGAGGTTGTATTGTTACTTAATTCCATCTGCTTTTGAATGTTTAAACTGGAAGTCTGAATGTGCCCCTGTTGATAGTTATTCTTTAGTTTAAGTCATTAGAATTTAGTGTTCATTTTCTTTAATTTTGTCATAAGTGTGCTAGTCTAAGTACTAGGCTACTGCTTCCTTGCTTGAATTGTATACTGTGTCCTTGAGCTCAATAAAAGAGTTTATGAGAATTTGATGTGAAAAACAAGAGTGAAATCCAATGTGCAGAATTGAGTCCTAGTGTTGTGGTGGTATTTGTTAGCTAAGTTGGTTCATCACTAAGGTAAAAGGGCTAAGATATCTCTTGAATTATGAGTTTGAAGTGCATTCTATGAGACTTAAATGAAGTAATAAAGATCCTAAAAAGAGAAAAAGAGAATGAAAAAGAAAGAAAAAAGAAGAAAAATAAAGCTAGGCACCAATAGTTTGGATCTTAAGGCATGTGTCTATGGTGTTTTTGTGCAAGGATCTGCTTGGATGAGTAAGTTCTTAGGAGTGCTTCATCACTTGACAACTTGGGTTAACTAACCTGGGATTGTCAACTGAAAGTCCACTATCAAGAGCAACCTTGTCACAAGGCATTTAGCAACCCAAAGAGGTGCTAGACACCAAGGTCTAAGGAATGAATAATAAACCATGTGCCTGTGGTGTGTATGTGCTGAGGAGAGACTTGGGTGATTAAGTCCTTAGGTGTGTTTCAACACCTAGCACCTTGAACCAACTGGTTCGAGAATGTTGGCTAAAAACCTATCCTAAAGAGTTGCCTCAACACAGAACACTTAGCTACAGAAAGCAATAAGCTCTAAAGAAGAAAAGAAAACAAAAACAGAGACGTTAAGGATCAAGAATAAGAGTATCATAGAAAGGCAATAGAGTGAGAGTTCAAGAGCATAAGAGAGCTTAGAAACCAGCATGAACATGAACCTAAGTTGCTATGCATGAAACTCCATGAACCAAGGATTTGAATTCTATGAATAAGGACTTGTATCTCTTGTATTTTCATGTTTTATCACTTGCTTGAGGAGAAGCAAGATTTAAGTTTGGTGTTGTGATGCCAGGGCATCTTGGCTAGTTTCACAAGCCATTTTTAGTTTGTTTTAGAGTAGTTTCATGCATTTCTTAGGCAATAAGTATGTATTTGGATGAGAAATTCATGCTTGTCTTGATTCAATCAAACATTATTAATTTTATGCATTTTCATGAGATCTATGCCATAATTACGTATGTGCTAAGAATGACGCAAATTCTTGTGACTATAGCACAGTTTTGATGTATTTGTTTGGTTGATGATAGGTGGAAAGGAAGCTAAGAAAAGTAAAGGCAAAGAGGCAACAAGAAGGCCATGAAAGGAGGCAAAGGAAGCAACGTTGGAGCCAAAGTTGGTGCTCCAACATTGCTGGAAACGTCACTCCCCACAGCCTTAAGGGGGTATACTTCCAACATGAATAACTTGAGCTACAGAGCTCTAGATAAGGTGATTCTAAAAGAATTGGAAAGTAGAAATCAAGAGCTTTCCAAGCATATATGACACTATATGGTGGAAACTAAAATGGAGGGAGAAAACTGCCCCGAAAAGTGCATAAACGAACATGGTACCAACTTGTAGTAAGGCCAGCTGACCTCTGCACCTTCGATGGAGTATAACTCGAGCTGTGGAGCTCTAAATGGGCGCTTTCAACGGAATTGGAAAGTAGACATTCAAGGCTTTCCAATAATATATTATGGTGTGGGGTGGACAGCACGTTTGAGCTTCCAAATCTGGTAATGTTCCAACATTGGCGCAAACGTTGGAGGTCCGACATTTCCTCCAACTTTGCACTCCGACGCCAGCGATCCTGTCCCCTTCAAAGGAGCATAACTTGAGTTGCATATGTCCAATTGAGGTGATTCCAGTTGGGTTAGAAATCTGAAATTCATAGTTTTCCAACCATATAAAATATTCTATATTCGGCATGAAATTTGCAACGTTGACAAGAGGACAAAGTAACGTCCCCAGGGCTTGATATGCAAAATTCAGTTTGGAACCTGAAAATTTGGCATCCACGCGCACGCGTCAGTGACGCGCACGCGTGGATGTGCGAACGTTGGAGGTCCAACGTTACCTTAAACGCTGCCTCCAACGTCCGCAATAAAATTTTAGAAACGGGAGTTGGGAATTTTGAATCGACGCGTACCAATGTGTGGATGAAAAAAATACCAATGTGCGCGAAAGCGTACAATATGCGTACACGTGGATGAGCATTTTTGACCCTTTTGCGTGGACGCGCAACGCATGTGTACGCGTTAATAGTGTAACGTTGGCCCTCAAACGTTGAGTCAAACACCAATGACAGCAACAGAACTGATTTTTCTCAATGTAGTGTTTGATTCAACGTTTTCCCTCAAACGTTACCACCAACGTTAAGGCCAATTTTAGTTATAAAATGGCACCCTACAAGTTTTGAATGTTTAGCCATGGTCAACATCAGCTAGAGTGATTCCTCATTACTTCAATCAAGGCCAAGGCCCACATCCAAATACTTGATCCAATTGAAGATGAGAAGATGTTTATAAATAGAAGAATTGTTGAAGATTAAGTAGCTTTTCGGGAGTCCCTGAGGGGGTTCTCTGAGGGCTCAACACTCTGTTTAATTTTCTTCTGCACTTTTCCCTTTTGTTTATGTACTCTCTTTTCTTTTACTTTTTAGCTAGGTTTTATTTTCCTACACTTTCCTTATCTGTAAATTGAATTAAGCTATGACCAACTAACCCCATTTCATTGGGTTAGGGAGCTCTGTGTAAATTCAATAGAACAATACTAGTTTTCATTCTTCTTCCCCTTTCTTTTCTCTTAATTTTACTACAAAGCTTTCGTTCTTCATCCAATTGGATAGTTATCTTGGGAAAGAAGCTATTCATAATTGGATCTCCTCAAAACCTTAGAAGAGGAATGAGGAGATCACGCTATAAATACTTTCCCACATTGGATTAGATTGGTGTTTGGATGGATATAGTGACATGTAATCCTACCAATACTTTGATCTATAAATTTGTGTGGTATAATTAGTGACCAAACTTCATCTCTTCCCACGAGCACTTAAATCAAGGAATTGGGCAATTCTTCATGCTTAAAGAGATTGGTGAGCCAAGGAATTGGGATCCAATTACTTAATATTGCCAAAGAGATCAATGAATGCATTGATTGCAGAAGAGATGGAAATGAATTTGATCTGGAGAAATGTACATCTCCTGAACCTAATGATTTTCCTTCTCTGATCTACCCATTCTGTTTAGATTCTGCTTCTTTAATTTCATGCTAATCCCCCTTCCCATTTAATTTCTTGCAATTTAAGCTTCTGCATTTTAATTCCTTGCAATTTAATTTTTTGTTCCTTTAATTTCTTGCAATTTAAGTTTCCCGCCAATTTTACTTTCTTCAATCCCAATTAAATTCTGATTTCGCTCAACTGCATAATTCTCCAATTAACATTTCTCAATCTACTAATCCCTGTAGGATTCGACCTCACTCTACAGTGAGTTTTTACTTAACGACAATCAGGTGCACTTGCCGGAAAGAATTTGTTGAGAGATAAATTCCGCGTATCACTCGTCAAAATTGACTCTCCTAGTGTAAGGATGTGGGTCTTCTTGCATCATTGGCAACTAGAGTGCCAATTTTATACTCTCTGGGCTGAAATCCAAGGGTCGCCCTCGGACCATAGTGGTCTAATTTTTGGGGATTGGGTTCACGCTTGTATCATGGTTTTTGGTGACCCCTCCATTAGCATAGAACTCTTGTACCATCAAAATCCCAACTTATGGGATATGATTGGTAAGGACTTTCCAACCTCTCCCCTGGATTTCTCTTCGGATCTCCGGGTATTCATTCTTTCTGAACCTAAAGGGGACTTCAGGAATCACCATTTTCTTTGGCACTACTTCATAGAGGTGGTCTTGATGAGCTTTGGTGATGAATCTATCCATTTCCTAAGATTCAGAGGTGGAAGCAATAGATTTTCCTTTCCTCTTTCTAGAGAATTCTCTGACTTTGGTAGCCATAAGTGGGAATGGAAAGCAAAAAGCAAGGATTTTCCAACACCAAACTTAAAAACTTTGCTCATCCTCGAGCAAAATAAGAAGAAATGAGTAGAAGAAGAAGAGAATATAGGAGATGGAGGGAGAGAGGAAAATTTGGCCAAGTGGGGCATTTAGTGTATGAATGGTGTGTGTGTGAATGGTAGGAAGAAAGGGTATTTATAGGAGTGGGATAGGTTGGGGTTCGAATGAATGGGTGGGAATTGGATGGGAAATGTTCGATTTTGAAGTGGGTGGGGGTTGGTGGGATTTATGATGGTTTTTGGGAAGTGATATGGATATGATTGGGTTAAGATTTATAGGAAATAGTGTGTGGGGAAGAGTGAAAGTAAGAGAGAGAAGAAGGTAGGGTAGGTGGAGATTTTGAGGGACCCATTGATCCTAAGGGGCTAGGGAATTCAAGTTCCCTGTTCCCTTGTGGGCCTTGAATGCCCAGCTCTTGCTCCTGACTGGCATTCAATGCCAGCAATGTGTCTCTCTTGGGTGTTAAATGCCCCTTGGGGTACTCCTACCTGGCGTTCAACGCCAGGTCTCTCCCCCCTGGATGGCGTTCAACTCTAGCTTCATGCTCCCTGGCTGGCATTCAACGCCAGCTTTGCTGCTTCTTATGGGCGTTGAATGCCCACATTGGCCTCCCTGGCTGGCGTTCAATGCCAGCAAAGGAACTACTGCACATGATCACAAACTTAAACAAATATGAAAATTAAACTGAAATAAACTTAAATAAACTTTATGAAAAAACAAAAACAACTTTAATTATGGTTGGGTTGCCTCCCAACAAGCGCTTCTTTAACGTCACTAGCTTGACGGTTAGCTCTTTAGGAAGATGGATAGGGGCTCAGAATTTTGCCCCTTACAGTGAACTTCTTGCTTGTGCTTTCATTGATAAGTTCCGTATTGACGTGGCGGAAATTAGCGGATTAAGAAATTAATATAAGAGATACGTTGCAAGTACAGTTCTCAATCAACAAAAATCCGCTTATCAATTTAGAAGGGGTGTCACAAAATTAGAATTAAAATACTGGGAGTATGAATCCCAGGTCATCTTCCAACGAGTTGCAGAAAGATGTGCTATTTTATTAATCAGATGTTTTCCAAAAGGGTTTGATTTCGATAGACACGAAATTAAATCAGAGAATTTATGTAATTTAAATAAAAACCTTGACCAGGAGTAGATTAGTCAGAAGTCCTATCCTTGTTGGAGTTCTCCCAAGATTAATTGATAATTGAAGGTTGTTCTGCTCAGTTATCCTTTACCAGATAAAGAAAAGTCAAGCAAGTTGGAAGTCTGTTTCTATTCACAAGTTCCAATCCTCTCCCTTGGGAAGGACTAGTGTCAGTGACTAGAGGGCGACCCAACGATAAACCCAATTATAATTTTACTCTTGAGCATTCCAACTCAAGGTTCTCCTTTCAACCAGCTCCCAATCAAGTTATGGAACTACTCACTCATTATGATTGTAAACTTCACAAAATAAGAAAGGGAAATAAAGGAAGACATGATAAATAATAATAAAAAAGATCAATTAAAAATAAAAATAGTTCTTGTATCAATAAACTCTAAAAATAATCCAATAGTAATTCTAAACAAATTAAAGATATGAAAGAGTAAGTGACAAGTAAGGAAACAAACTAGAATGATGAAGTCTTGGCGGAGGTAATAACTCTTCTCAATATCCCAATCCAAAAAGCAATAAAAACAAAATCCTAAGAACTATGAATGTGTAAAGAGAAAACCTAAAGGAGGAGTAAATTCAGATCTAAAACTAAAAATCATGTGGAATGAATCTCTCCCTGGTTTCTGCATGTTCCCTGGCTCTAATCTGCTTTTCTGGGCCAAAAACTAGGTCAAAACATGGCCCAAAATCGCCCCCAGCGAATTCTGCAGATTCTGCAGATCGCGCACGTCACGTGATCGCGTCATCCATGCGTTCACGTCATCCAGCATTTTGCCTTGCCACGCATGCGCGTCGTCCATGCTTTCGCGTCACTTGTGCAGTTTCCAATTCACGCGTTCGCGTCAGGCACGCGAGCGCGTCACTCCGATTTCTCCATTTCGCGCGGTCGCGTGAGCCATGCGTCCGCGTCGCTTCTCGCTGGTCATCTCCTTAATTTCTTGTGTTCCTTCCATTTTTGCAAGCCTCCTTTCTAATCTCCAAGTCATTCATTCCCTATAAAGCCTGAAACATTTAACACACAGATCATGGCATCGAATGGAATAAAGGAGAATTAAAATACATAATTAAAAGTCTCTAGGAAGCAAGTTTTTAACCATGGAGTAATTTTTGGAAGGAGTTATAAATACATGATAATCATATGAATAAGTGGGTAAAGATTTGATAAAACCACACAATTAAACACAATATAGACCATAAAAAATTGTTTATCAACCTCCCCACACTTAAACATTAGCATGTCCTCATGCTTAGTTGAAGGAGATAAAATAAATGAGTAGGAACATGTAAAACTCATGCAATGCAATGCAACCTATATATATGAATGCAACTATACGATTCTTGTCTACTTGGTTAAAAGTAAGTAAGCTCTTCAAGACAATCTGATGAGCGGATAATTTATACGCTTTTTGGCATTGTTTTTAGTATGTTTTTAGTAGGATCTAGTTACTTTTAGGGATATTTTTATTAGTTTTTATGTTAAATTCACATTTTTGGACTTTACTATGAGTTTGTGTGTTTTTCTGTGATTTCAGGTATTTTCTGGCTGAAATTGAGGGACTTGAGCAAAAATCAGATTCAGAGGTTGAAGAAGGACTGCTGATGCTGTTGGATTCTGACCTCCCTGCACTCAAAGTGAATTTTCGGGAGTTACAAAACTCCAAATGGCGCGCTTTCAATTGCGTTGGAAAGTAGACATCCAGGGCTTTCCAGAAATATATAATAGTCCATACTTTGAATAAGGATTGACGACGTAAACTGGCGTTCAACGCCAGTTCCATGCTGTAGTCTGGCGTCCAGCGCCAGAAACAAGTTGCAAAGTGGAGTTCAACGCCAGAAACACGTTACAAACTGGCGTTCAACTCCATGAATGACCTCTCCACGTGTAAACTTCAAGCTCAGCCCAAGCACACACAAAGTAGGTCCCGGAAGTGGATTTCTGCATCATTTACTTATCTCTGTAAACCCTAGTAACTAGTTTTTATAAATAGGACTTTTTACTATTGAGATTTCATCTTGGGACGTTTAGTTCTTAGATCATGGGGGCTGGCCATTCGGCCATGCCTGAACCTTTCACTTATGTATTTTTCAACGGTAGAGTTTCTACACACTATAGATTAAGGTGTGGAGCTCTGCTGTTCCTCAAAGATTAATGCAAAATACTACTGTTTTTCTATTCAATTCAACTTATTCCGCTTCTAAGATATTCATTCGCACTTTAATATGATGGATGTGATGATCGTGATAGTCATCATCATTCACAACTTATGAATGCGTGCCTGACAACCACTTCCATTCTACCTTAGATTGAATGGATATCTCTTGGATATCTAATACAGGGGACCGAGTCCGAGTTATTAGTGTCTTCGTGGTATAAGTTAGAACCCATGGATGGCCATTCCTGAGATCCGAAAAGTCTAAACCTTGTCTATGGTATTCCGAGTAGGATCTGGGAAGGGATGGCTGTGACAAGCTTCAAACTCGCGAGTGTTGGGCGTAGTGACAGACGCAAAAGGATCAATGGATCCTATTCCAGTATGATCGAGAACCGACAGATGATTAGCCGTGCCGTGATAGAGCATTTGGACCTTTTTCACAGAGAGGATGGGATGTAGCCATTGACAACGGTGATGCCCTACATAAAGCTTGCCATGGAAAGGAGTAGGATTGATTGGATGAAGACAGCAAGAAAGCAGAGATCAGAGGAACGAAAGCATCTCTATACGCTTATCTGAAATTCTCACCAATGAATTACATAAGTACCACTATCCTATTTTATATTTTATTTATTATCATCCACTGTAATTTCTTAATACATTTTAATCCGCCTGACTGAGATTTACAAGGTGACCATAGCTTGCTTCAAGCCGACAATCTCCGTGGGATTGACCCTTACTCACGTAAGGTTTATTACTTGGATGACCCAGTGCACTTGCTGGTTAGTTGTACGAAGTTGTGAAATAGATATAAGATCATGAACGTGCGTATTGAGTTTTTAGCGCCGTTACCAAGGAATGAATGATCACGATTTTGCACACCAAGTTTTTGGCGCCGTTGCCGGGGATTGTTCGAGTTTGGACATCTGACGGTTCATCTTGTTGCTCAAATTAGGTAACTTTCTTTTTGTTTTCTTTTCAAAAAAAAAATATTTCTTCTTTTTCGTTTTTCCCAAAATAATTTTCGAAAAAACCAAAAAAAAAAATTTAAAAATCATAAAAATCAAAAATATTCTTGTGTTTCTTGTTTGAGTCTTGAGTCAATTTTAAGTTTAGTGTCAATTGCATGTTTTAAATTTTGCATAAAAAATTTCGAAAAATTCATGCATTCATAGTGTTCTTCATGATCTTCAAGTTGTTCTTGGTAAGTCTTCTTGTTTGATCTTCATATTTTCTTATTTTGTGTCTTTTCTTGTTTTTCATATGCATTCTTGAATTCTTAGTGTCAAAAAAATAAAAATTTTTAAGTTTGGTGTCTTGCATGATTTTCTTTTCTTAAAAATTTTAAAAAATAAGTCTTGATGTTCATCTTGATCTTCAAAGTGTTCTTGGTGTTCATCTTGACATTCAAAGTGTTCTTGGTGTTCATCTTGATCTTCAAAGTGTTCTTGGTGTTCATCTTGATCTTCAAAGTGTTCTTGCATGCATCACATGTTTTTGATCCAAAATTTTCATGCATTGAGTCAATTTTGTGTTTTTCTCTTTCATCATTAAAAATTCAAAAATAAAAAAAAATATCTTTCCCTTTTTCACTCATAAATTTTCGAAAATTTGAGTTGACTTTTTCAAAACTTTTTAAAATTTAGTTGTTTCTTATGAGTCAAATCAAATTTTCAATTTAAAAATCTTATCTTTTTCAAAATCTTTTTCAAAAATCATATCTTTTTCATTTTTCTTATTTATTTATGAAAATTTTAAAAATATTTTTCAAAAATCTTTTTCTTAATTTTATATCATATTTTCGAAAATATCATCAACAATTAATGTTTTGGTTCAAAAATTTCAAGTTTGTTACTTACTTGTTAAGAAAGAATCAAACTTTAAGTTCTAGAATCATATCTCGTGATTTCTTGTGAATCAAGTCATTAATTGTGATTTTAAAAATCAAATCTTTTTCAAAACTAATTTCAATCATATCTTTTCAAAAATATCTTTTTATCTTATCTTTTTCAAATATCTTTTCTAACTTCTTATCTTCTTATCTTTTCAAAATTGATTTTCAAATCTGTTTCAACTAACTAATTAACTTTTTGTTTGTTTCTTATCTCTTTCAAAACTACCTAACTAACTATCCCTCTCTAATTTTCGAAAATATCTCCCTCTTTTTCAAAAAAAAAAAATTCTTCTTAGTTAATTAATTGTTTAAATTTTAATTTTAATTTTAATTCTCTTTTAATTTTCGAAAATCATCAACTTCTTTTCAAAAATTAATTTTCGAAATTCCCTCTCCCTCATCTCTTTCTATTTAATTATTCATCTACTAACACTTCTCTCCCATCCAAAAATTCGAACACCACCTCCCTCTCTGTGTTCAAGTTTTTCCTCTTCTCTTCTTTACATTACATTCTTTTCTTCTTCTATTCACACAAAGGAATCTCTATACTGTGACATAGAGGATTCCATATTTTCTTTGTTATTCCCTTCTTTTTCATATGAGCAGGAGCAAGGACAAGAACATTCTTGTTGAAGCAGATCCTGAACCTGAAAGGACTCTAAAAAGGAAATTAAGAGAAGCTAAAATACAACAATTCAGAGACAACCTTATAGGAATTTTCGAACAGGAAGAGGAGATGGCAGCCGAAAATAATAATAATGTAAGGAGGATGCTTGGTGACTTTACTGCACCTAATTCCAATTTACATGGAAGAAGCATCTCCATCCCTGCCATTGGAGCAAACAATTTTGAGCTTAAACCTCAATTAGTTTCTCTGATGCAACAAAACTGCAAGTTTCATGGACTTCCATCTGAAGATCCCTTTCAGTTCTTAAACTGAATTCTTGCAGATCTGTGATATTGTTAAGACTAATGGAGTAGATCCTGAAGTCTACAGGCTCATGCTTTTCCCTTTTGCTGTGAGAGACAGAGCTAGAATATGGTTAGATTCTCAACCTAAAGATAGCCTGAACTCTTGGGATAAGCTGGTCATGGCTTTCTTAGCCAAGTTCTTTCCTCCTCAAAAGCTTAGTAAGCTTAAAGTGGATGTTCAAACCTTCAGACAGAACGAAGGTGAATCCCTCTATGAAGCTTGGGAGAGATATAAGCAACTGACCAAAAAGTGTCCTTCTGATATGCTTTCAGAATGGACCATCCTGGATATATTCTATGATGGTCTGTCTGAATTAGCTAAGATGTCATTGGATACTTCTGCAGGTGGATCCATTCACCTAAAGAAAAC
>NC_029791.2:84409017-84424584 GCF_000816755.2 Arachis ipaensis
GTATAACCCCTCATGGAGAAATCACCCAAATCTCTCATGAAAGGATCAACAAAAGCCTCAACAAGGCTTTATTAATGGTGGAAGAAACAGGTTTAACAATAGTAAACCTTTTCCATCATCCACTCAGCAACAGACAGAGAATTCTGAGTAGAATCCATCTAGCTTAGCAAATATAGTCTCTGATCTATCTAAGGCCACTATGAGTTTCATAAACGAAACAAGGTCCTCCAATAGAAATTTGGAGGCACAAGTGGGCTAGCTGAGTAAAGGAATCACTGAAACCCCTCCTAGTACTCTCCCAAGCAATACAGAAGAGAATCCAAAGAGAGAGTGCAAGGCCATTGATATAACAATCATGGCCGAACCTACAAGAGAGGAGGAGGACGTGAATCCCAGTGAGGAAGACCTCCTGGGACGTCCAGTGATCAATAAGGAGTTTCCTTCTGAGGAACCAAAGGAATTTGAGACTCATCTAGAGACCATAGAGATTCCATTGAACCTCCTTATGCCATTCATGAGTATTCTTCTTCTGAAGAGAATGAGGATGTTACTGAAGAGCGAGCTGCCAAGTACCTTGGTGCAATCATGAAGCTGAATGCCAAATTATTTGGTAATGAGACTTGGAAAGATGAACCTCCCTTGCTCATCAATGAACTGAGTGATCTGGATAAATTGACATTGCCTCAGAAGAAACAGGATCCTGGAAAATTTTTAATACCTTGTACCATAGGCACCATGACCTTTGAAAAGGCTCTATGTGACATTGGGTCAGGGATAAACCTCATGCCCCTCTTTGTAATGGAGAAACTGGGAATCTTTGAGGTGCAAGCTGCCAGAATCTCATTAGAGATGGCAGACAACTCAAGAAAACAGGCTTATGATTAGGTAGAGGACGTGTTAGTAAAGGTTGAAGGCCTTTACATCCCTGCTGATTTCATAATCCTAGACACTGGGAAGGAAGAGGATGAACCCATCATCCTTGGAAGACCCTTCCTAGCCACAGCAAGAGCTGTGATTGATGTGGACAAAGGAGAGTTAGTCCTTCAATTGAATGAGGACAACCTTGTGTTTCAAACTCAAGGATCTCCTTCTGTAACCATGGAGAGGAAGCATGAAAAGCTTCTCTCACTGCAGAGTCAATCAAAGCCCCCACAGTCAAACTCTAAGTTTGGTGTTGGGAGGCCACAACCAAACTCTAAGTTTGGTGTTGAACCCCCACAATCGAACTCTAAGTTTGGTGTTGAGAGGTTCCAACCTTGCTCTAATTATCTGTGAGGCTCCATGGGAGCTCACTGTCAAGCTATTAACATTAAAGAAGCGCTTGTTAGGAGGCAACCCAATGTTATTTAATCATTTTTATTTTATTTTCTCTTTGTTATTTCATATTTTATTAGGTTGATGATCATGTGGAGTCACAAAAACTACTGAAAAATCAAAAACAGAATGAAAAATAGCATTGAAAATAGAACACCCTGGAGGAAGGACTTACTGGCGTTCAAACGCTAGTAAGGAGCATCTGGCTGGCGTTCAACGCCAGAACAGAGCATGGAGCTGGTGCTGAACGCCAGAAACAAGCATGAAGCTGGCGTTCAACGCGAGAAACATGCTGCACATGGGCGTTGAACGCCCAGAACAAGCATCACTTCGGCGTTTAAACGCCAGAAATGCATGCAAGGGCATTTTGCATGCCTAGTTGGTGCAAGGATGTAAATCCTTGACACCTCAGGATCTGTGGACCCCACAGGATCACCTCAGGATCTGTGGACCCCACAGGATCCCCACATACCTCCACTCACCTTCCCTTCTCATAATCCTATATCACCTCAATCTCTCTTCCCCATCACCTCTTCACCACTCACATCCATATCTTCTTCTTCTTCTACTATTCTTTCTTCTTTTGCTCGAGGGCGAGCAACATTCTAAGTTTGGTGTGGTAAAAGCATAGCTTTTTTTGTTTTTCCATAACCATTGATGGCACCAAAGGCCAGAGAAACCTCTAGAAAGAGGAAAGGGAAGATAAAAGCTTCCACCTCCGAGTCATAGGAGATGGAGAGATTCATCTCAAGGGTCTATAGCTTAGTGGTAGAATATTTGACTGCAAATCAAGAGATCCCTGAGATACCTCAGGGGATACATTTTCCTCCACACAATTATTGGGAGCAACTAAGGGTGGAACATCAGGAGCACTCCATCATCCTTTATGAAATTAGAGAAGATCAAAGAGCAATGAGGGAGGAGCAACAAAGACAAGGAAGAGACATAGAAGAGCTCAAGGACATCATTGGTTCCTCAAGGAGAAAACGCCACCATCACTAAGGTGGACTCATTCCTTGTTCTTATATTTTCTATTTTTAGTTTTCTTATGTTAAATATTTATCTATGTTTGTGTCTTTATTACATGATCATTAGTGTCTAAGTGTCTATGCCTTAAAGTAATGAATATGAATCCATCACCTCTCTTAAATGAAAAATGTTTTAAAAACAAAAGAACAAGAAGTACATGCTTTCGAATTCATCTTTGAAACTAGTTTAATTATTTTGATGTGGTGACAATACTTTTTGTTTTCTGAATGAATGCTTGAACAGTGCATGTGTCTTTTGAAGTTGATGTTTATGAATGTTAAATATGTTGGATCTTGAATGAATGATGAAAAGGAGACATGTTATTTGATAATCTGAAAAATCATAAAAATGATTCTTGAAGCAAGAAAAAGCAGTGAATACAAAAGCTTGCAGAAAAAAAATAAAAGAAAAAAAAATATGGCGAAAAAAATTAGAAAAAGAAAAAAGCAAGCAGAAAAAGCCAAAAGCTCTTAAAACCAAAAGGTAAGAGCAAAAAGCCAATAACCCTTAAAACCAAAAGGCAAGGGTAAATAAAAAGGATCCAAGGCTTTGAGCATCAGTGGATAGATTTTTTTTAGTTTTTATGTTAAATTCACATTTCTGGACTTTAATATGAGTTTGTGTGTTTTTCTGTGATTTCAGGTATTTTCTGGCTGAAATTGAGGGACTTGAGCAAAAATCAGATTCTGAGGTTGAAGAAGGACTGCTGATGCTATTGGATTCTGACCTCCTTGCACTCAAAGTGGATTTTCTAGAGCTACAGAACTCCAAATGGCGCGCTTTCAATTGCGTTGGAAAGTAGACATCCAGGGCTTTCCCTCAATATATAATAGTCCATATTTTGAGTAAGGATTGACGACGTAAACTGGCGTTCAATGCCAGTTCCATGCTGCAGTCTGGCGTCCAGCGCCAGAAACAAGTTGCAAAGTGGAGTTCAACGCCAGAAACACGTTACAAACTGGCGTTCAACTCCAAGAATGACCTCTCCAGGTGTAAACTTCAAGCTCAGCCCAAGCACACACCAAGTGGGCCCCGAAAGTAGATTTCTGCATCATTTACTTATCTCTGTAAACCCTAGTAACTAGTTTTTATAAATAGGACTTTTTACTATTGAGATTTCATCTTGGGACGTTTAGTTCTTAGATCATGGGGGCTGGCCATTCGGTCATGCCTGAACCTTTCACTTATGTATTTTTATACGGTAGAGTTTCTACACACCAAAGATTAAGGTGTGGAGCTCTGCTGTTCCTCAAAGATTAATGCAAAGTACTACTGTTTTTCTATTCAATTCAACTTATTCCGCTTCTAAGATATTCATTCGCACTTCAACTATGATGGCTGTGATGATCGTGACAGTCATCATCTTAGATTGAATGGATATCTCTTGGATATCTAATACAGGGGACCGAGTCCGAGTTATTAGTATCTTCGTGGTATAAGTTAGAACCCATGGATGGCCATTCCTAAGATCCGAAAAGTATAAACCTTGTCTGTGGTATTCTGTGTAGGATCTGGGAAGGGATGGCTGTGACGAGCTTCAAACTCGCGAGTGCTGGGCGTAGTGACAGACGCAAAAGGATCAATGGATCCTATTCCAATATGATCGAGAACCGACAGATGATTAGCCGTGCCGTGACAGAGCATTTGGACCTTTCTCACAGAGAGGATGGGATGTAGCCATTGACAATGGTGATACCCTACATAAAGCTTGCCATAGAAAGGAGTAGGATTGATTGGATGAAGACAGCAGGAAAGCAGAGATCAGAGGAACGAAAGCATCTCTATACGCTTATCTGAATTTCTCAACAATGAATTACATAAGTACCACTATCCTATTTTATATTTTATTTATTTTCATCCACTATAATTTCTTAATACATTTTAATCCGCCTGACTGAGATTTACAAGGTTACCATAGCTTGCTTCAAGCCGACAATCTCCGTGGGATCGACCCTTACTCACGTAAGGTTTATTTCTTGGACGACCCAGTGCACTTGCTGGTTAGTTTTACGAAGTTGTGAAATAGCTATAAGATCATGAACGTGCGTATTGAGTTTTTAGCGCCGTTACCAAGGAATGGAATGATCACGATTTCGCACACCACATTCACAAATCAAATTCCACTAATTCAATTCTTATACAGTAACAACAGATAAAAATACAAGAAGGTAGCTCATGAAAGCAGGGAACATGGAATTTAAGCATTGAACCCTCACTGATGATGTATGTATATTCTAGCCTCTCAAGTGTATAGGGTAATCACTCTATCCTTCTCTAATCATGCTCTCTAATTTTTTTTTGTTCTTCACCTAACCAATCAACAACATTTAATATACCAATGCAAACATCATGAGGTCTTTTCAAGGTTGTAATGGGGCCAAGGCAAGGGTAATGGTACATATATGGTTAACTAAGCTTATAAATTGAATCTTTAATTAACCCAAGCTTTCACCTAACACACATATATATATTCTATATAACTTAAATTTCATACCTAGCTACCCAAAATTTCCGTTTCACATTCCATACTCATGTATCAACTTTTATTTTAATTTTATCATATATGCATTGATCCTTGAATTTTAACTTAGCATTGGGGTAATTTTGTTCCCTTATTTATTTATTGACTATTTTTGGATTTTTTTAAAGCATGAAAATAAACATAGGTTATCAATGCACATGGATTTTTAATTCTTATAGTTTCACATGAGTAGGTACCCAAATTCCCATTATATTATCATGACACATTTCCTTAGTATCTTTTGTTCCCACGATCTTCCCATACTTAATTAACACACAATTCTATCTCAAGCTAACCAAAGATTCAATTGGGATATATAATTGTTTTTTCGCTTAAGGCTAGTAATGTGGTAAAATACAGAACAAATGGGATTTAAAGGGTCAAAATGGCTAACAAAGGTAACTTAAGGGATAGGCTTAATTTGGATAAGTGAGCTAAACAAATAATGGCCTCAATCATATGCAAGCATATAAATATACTAAACATTGGACATATAGGATGAAACAAAATATAGATTACAATCATAGAGAAGTAAACACACAAGAATAAAATAATTATGGTTAAATAATGTAACCATGTAACTAAGCTCAAATTTTACGGGTTGTGTGTTCTTAGCTTTTTAAACTATGTTCCAAATATAACTTCAAGCAAATTTAATATAAAAGTTTTGATTAAAATCAGTGAAATTTTGTTCTAAATAAAATAGGATCTTAGAAGAAACTTATTATCTTTTCAATCAAGTAGAACATGCATGTAACTAACCTATTATTATGCAATTTATCCTATTCTACAAAAGAAAAACTAACTAAATATCCTATTTTATTGGTGTTAGGGAAGAGAAATTACCTCCGGAAGTCAGGTACTGACCGACCTCCCCACACTTAAGGCTTTGTACCATCCTTGGTGCCATCTGTGAGGAACAAAGGTGGGTTGGTAGCAGTATCTCCACAGTCGGGACCGTCATGGCTCCTTGTACTGGTAAATGAAGTGGAGTCCAGGGTGTCTGGGTCTTTGTATTTTCCCATAAGTAGCTCCTTGAGGTATATGAATCGGCGCTTGTTACGGCGCTCTCTTAGCTTTGCTTTGTGTTCCTGCCGATCCAGCCTCTCAAGTATATGATGGAGCAGTTGGTTTGTTGTAGGTGCTTGTGGTGTTGAAGGAGGAATGTCTTCAGTTGGTTCAGTAGGCTGGCGTGTAGTGACTGCTGGAGGTCTAATATATTTCCCTTTAGGGACGTACTGATCATCCCGTGGGAGCATGGCTTTGGTGTCTCCAGCTCTGTAGGAGACTCAGGCTGTTGAGATGAGATCTGAAACCAAGGCGGGAAAAGGTAAGTTACCCGTAATTTGTACGTGTCCCATTGCATTCTGAATGTGTCTTAGTAAGTTTAGAGGCTGGTCTGTAAGGATGCACGATAGTAAAACAGCCATGCCTGCAGTGAAGGAGGACTCGTGAGTGCTTGGAAAGATGTAATGGGACATAATCTGTGCCCATACGTGAGCCTCCAAGGTAAGTGCGGAAGTCGATATTCCCTTAGGACGGGAACGATGATATCCATAAATCCATCTGCTGCCAGGTAGTGCGATAACTCTGAGAACAGCGTCCCAGTCAAATTGGTACGTCTGGCACTTGAGGGAGGATTTTTGAAATGCGTCCAGTCCTTCTAGAGTAGGGGGAAGATCTAAAGCTCGTTGAATGGCCTCTTCTGTAATGGGGATTTGCTTCTGACGAACATAGACAGACTGCAGGGTTGGCAGGTGGCTGTCTCTGTAGGAAACCCCATTGTCTTCGTTCAATTTACGGCTCAAAAAATTTAGCAATACGGGTCGGGAGGATAAGAAGGTATTAGTTGTTGTAACTCCTTTCTATCAGTATGGGGAACATCTGCTCACAGTAGCGATTGATAAATCGCGCAGTGTCCTTTGCTGGGAAGGCTTTCTCTTTTTCATCAACCTTTATATTCCTCTTAATTCTTTTTATTGAGGGCTTAACTGCAGTTGAAGATGGCTCTGCCACTAATACTCTTTTTGTTCCTCTTCTTGCTGTTGATTTGGGAGTATCTTTCTCTTTGCCTTTCTTGGTGGCCATCTTAAAAGAAGGAAAAAAGAAAGTATGTTAAAATGTCAAGGGTTTGGGCAAGGAAGAGAACGGGAAAGGTGGCAATCAATGCACATTAAAAGATGAACGATGTTAACACATGGTCATGACTACATGTGAAAAATCATCAATGAAAATATAGCAAGTGCATATGATGACAATTAAATGCAAGGTGTTTATTGGCATGCAGGCAAAGGCATGAGTAGCATAGATCAAACATTCAATGTCCAAGTTAGATTACCAAGCCTTTCAAACTAATAACCTGGTTGTAATAACAATTATATTTAAATAATATAATATAAAAAGGGTTTTATGAAAAGCAAGCATTTAGAGTAGTAAAATAAAAGATATCGAAAAACAGTGCATAATGCCATACGGGCGTTTTCACAAACACATAGCATGCATGGTAAATAAGCTAATGAAAATAATAAATTGAACATGCAAGCAACCCTTAAAAATTGATATATAATTGCCAAACAATTCCTTAACAATCCACAAACAAATCATAAGGAATAATAATGACCCTAATAAATTTTCAACACCAATTAAAAGAAAAAGAAAGAAAAAGAAAACATGGATAATGAAAGTGAAAAGAAAAAGAAAAGAAGAAGAAAACATAAAAATAAGAAGAAGAATAGAAAATTAAGGAGGGAAGAAGAAAAGAAAAACCTTGAAAATGGTGGTGAGAGTGAGAGAGAGTAGAAAGTGAGAAAGAAGGAAGAAGGAAGAAAGGGGAAGAAAGAAATAAGAAGGGAAAAGAAAAGGTAGGATATGGGGAAGAGAAAGATAAGATATTTTGGCAGATATGGATATGTTGTGCGACGCTAGCGATGCGGACGCGCGGGGTACGCGTTCGCGTGAATTGCGCTTATATGAATTGACGCGGACACGTCGATCACGCGGATGCATCGGTCACGCAGACGCGTGACTCGTTCTGTGCTACTGGCACGAGGGCAGCCTCGCGCTCGCATAACTCTCTGTTCGAAACTCATTGTTGCCAAATTTCAGGGTGACGTGATCGCGTGGTAGGGCTTGTGCGTCAAGCACCATTCCAGCCCCACCTCAGCACAACTTGCTGCCATGCACCCCTTTTTTACGTCGATTTCAGGGCACGCGTTCATGTGCTTGACGCGGACGCGTGGGAGGCATTTTTCGCAAATGACGCGGACGCGCCAACGACGCGGTCGCGTGGGGCAATTTGTGCCAAAGGCACGCCTCCAGCCACGCTCTCGCGTGACTTTCTGTTCGATTTTGTTTCCTTCCCAACGCACTAGTGACGCGGACGCGTCGGCGACGCTGTCGCGTCTCGTGCCATTTTTTTTTATATATGTAATATGCAAATGCAGATGCAAACTATAGGCACTAGCACTGAGAAGAGTTATTGAGAAAGGAAATAAAGAGATAAAAGAAAGAAACGATCATACCTTGGTGGGTTGTCTCCCATCCAGCACTTCACTTTAACGTCCTTAAGTTGGACGCTCCACTAGCTCAGTCTTCTGCTGTTGGTGGATCCTCCAAGAGGAGGATCTCTAGCTCTTTGTTTTTCGTCACCTTCTCACCATGATATAGCTTTAAGCGGTGCCCATTAACTTTGATGAATTCAGAGCTGGAAGGATGACTTAGGTGGAAAACTCCGTATGGCTCGGCCTTCTCTACTCTATATGGACCTTCCCATCTTGATCTCAACTTGCCTGGCATGATCCTCAGCCTAGAGTTGTAAAGGAGGACAAAGTCCCTAGGTTGGAACTCTCTCCTCTTGATGTGCTTATCATGCACAGCCTTCATCTTTTCCTTGTACAGCCTTGAGTTCTCATAAGCTTCTAGGCGAAGGCTTTCTAATTCTTGCAGTTGCAACTTCCTTTCAGCTCTGGCTTTCTGAAATTCCATATTGCACTCCTTCACTCCCCAAAATGCTTTGTGTTCTATCTCAACTGGGAGGTGACAGGCTTTTCCATAAACTAAGTGGAAGGGACTCATCCCAATGGGTATCTTGTATGCCGTTCTGTATGCCCATAGTGCATCTTGTAGTCTGGTGCTTCAGTCTCTTCTACGAGGTTTGACTATCTTCTGCAAGATACGTTTTATTTCTCTATTTGACACCTCAGCTTGCCCATTAGTCTGGGGATGGTAGGCTGTTGCCACTTTATGAATTATCCCATGCTTCTTCAGTAATCTTGTTAGTCTCCTGTTACAAAAATGGGTGCCTTGATCGCTCACGATTGCTCGTGGTGATCCAAAGCGACAAATAATATGGTTTCTAACAAAGGAAACAATAGTGTTAGCGTCATCAGTGCGGGTAGGAATTGCTTCCACCCATTTAGAAATGTAATCTACAGCTAACAATATATAAAAATAACCATTAGAATTTGGAAATGGGCCCATGAAGTCAATGCCCCAAACATCAAAAATTTTACAGAAAAGCATAATCTGTTGAGGCATCTCATCCCTCTTGGATATATTACCAAACCTTTGGCATGGGGAACAAGATTTACAAAAATTCAGCAGTGTCTTTAAAAAGAGTAGGCCACCAGAATCCACAGTCTAAAATTTTTCTAGCTGTTCTTTGAGGGCCAAAAATGTCCTCCACTTGTCTCTTTGATGCTTAGTAAAGTTTGGAGGAAAGGTGCGGCTGACTAGATAATTAGCTACAGGTGCATACCAAGGGACTACTTCAGATACTGCTTGCAGGTTATCAAATGGGAAATTATCATCTATAGGAGTGGAGTCATCCCTAATGTGCTCAAGGTGACTCAAGTGGTCTGCCACTAGATTCTGGTTACCAATCCTATCCTTAATTTCTAAATCAAATTCTTGTAGTAGCAGTATCCAATGTATAAGCCTTGGTTTGGATTCCTTTTTAGCTAATAAATACTTTAGAGCTGTGTGGTCTGAGTACACTACTACTTTAGCACCAAGTAAATAGGCTCGGAATTTATCCAGAGCAAAACCAATAGGAAGAAGCTCTTTCTCAGTAGTAGTGTAATTATTCTGAGCGGCGTCTAAAGTCTTAGACGCATAAGCAATTACAAAAGGATCCTTACCTTTACGCTGAGCCAGCGCCGCTCCTACTGCATGGTTGGAGGCGTCGCACATAATTTCAAATGGCTGGCTTCAGTCTGGTCCTCTCATAATTGGAGCTTGAGTCAGGGCGGTCTTCAGTTTATCAAACACTTGTTTGCAATCCTCACTGAACTCGAACTCAATATCTTTCTGCAGTAGTCTGGATAAGGGAAGTGCAACCTTATTAAAGTCCTTGATGAATCTTCGGTAAAAACCTGCATGGCCAAGGAACGAACGGACTTCCCTCACAGAGGAGGGGTAAGGTAAACTAGAAATAACATCCACCTTTGTTGGATCTACAGAAATCCCAGTATTAGACACAACATGTCCTAGTACAATCCCTTGTTTTACCATAAAGTGACATTTTTCAAAATTCAATACAAGGTTTGTACTGACACATCTATCTAATATTCTAGATAAACTATCCAAGAAAAGGCTAAAGGAATCACCATAAACGCTGAAATCATCAATAAAAACCTCCATACAGTTCTCAATAAGGTCAGAGAAAAGACTCATCATGCACCTTTGGAAAGTAGCTGGTGCATTGCATAAGCCAAAGGGCATTCTCTTATAAGCATAAGTTCCAAAAGGACATGTAAAATGATCCTTGTGAGTGGCTTGGTTGAGACGCCTATAGTCAATGCAAACTCTCCATGAATTCTGCACTCTAGTTGTGAGAAGCTCTCCATGCTCATTTCTTACTGTTGTGATTCCAGACTTCTTGGGCACCACTTGTACTGGACTGACCCATTCGCTATCTGAGATGGGGTAAATGATATCTGCTTCAAGTAGCCTGGTCACTTCTTTCTTGACAACTTCTAAGATGGTGGGATTCAATCTTCTCTGAGGTTGACAGACAGGCTTTTCTCCCTCTTCTTGGAATATTTTGTGCTCACAAACTTGAGGGCTGATGCCCACTATATCCGCTAGGCTCCATCCAATTGCTTTCTTTTGTTTTCTCAGCACACTGAGTAGCTGTTCTTCTTGTTGGGAAGTGAGTTCCCTTGCAATGATAACTGGAAACTTCTGCTTGTCCTCAAGGTAAGCATACTTGAGGTGTGGAGGAAGGGGTTTTAATTCTAATTTCTGCTCATGGCCAGGCTCTGGATCATCTAGAGCTGGTGATAATGGTGAGGTGCCCTCATTGTCCTCCGAGAATGTCCCCACACTTGGACCTTACCCTATGTACTTCTCTTCTAATTCCTCCTGGTGAACTTCAGCCACGGTTTCATCTATCATGTCATACTAGGAGATAGAATGATGATCCGGAGGGTGCTCCATAGCTCCATTTAAACTGAATTTCACTATTCTACCATCTATTTCAAAAGAATAAGTTCCAGAAAATGCGTCCAGCTTGAACTTTGAAGTCTTCAGGAATGGTCTTCCAAGCAAGATTGATGATGGCCTTCCTGAGTCATTAGGGGGTATTCCAGGATATAGAAGTCAATGGCAAATGTGAGCCCCTTAATGCTCACTAATACATCTTCAGTAATTCCAACCACTGTAATAATGCTTTTATCTGCTAACACAAAACGAGCTGCCGACCTTTTTAAGGGATGGAGCCTCAAAGTATCATATATAGACAAAGGCATTATACTAACACACGCTCCTAAATCACACATGCAGTCAGAATATATCACACCACCAATAGTACAATTAACCATACACGGACCTGGATCACTACACTTCTCAGGTATACTTCCCATTAAAGCAGATATAGAACTACCTAAAGGAATAGTTTCTAATTCATTAATTTTGTCTTTATGTATACATAAATCTTTTAGAAACTTTGTGTTTTTAGGTACCTGCTAAATAACATCAAAAAGGGGAATAGTTACCTCAACCTTTCTGAATATTTCTACCATTTTGGGATCAAGTTCCATCTGCTTCCTGGGCTTCCTTGCAATTTGTGGAAATGGAATAGGAAGGGTATTTTCTACAGCGTCTGCATCCTTTGGTGCTTCTTTTTATGGTTGAGCTTCTTCTTCTTCAACCATGGCTTGCATGTCCTCTTCCTCTTCAGCATCTTCTATTTCCACCACCTCTTCAGCTGAGGCGTGTTCTGATGGGATCGGCTCCTCCTAATTCCTCCTTTGCAGTGTGGTTCTGGACCTTAGGGTGATGGCATTGAGGCCACCCTTTGGATTGGGTAAGGGTTGAGAAAGAATTCCACTGGAGCTTGCATGTTGAGTGTTTGAAGTATTGGATGATCCCAGCTGAGAGATGAGAGCTTGTATAGCGGATGTTAGACCGTTAAGTGAACTTTCCACGTTCTTTTGTCCTTGCGCAATGGATTGAAATACTTCGTCACTCGGAGAGGAATTAGATTGAGTGATCTGCGGAACTTGTTGTTGGCTGTGCTGTGGTCCTTGGGATTGCCTCAGGTGAGGTGCTCTGTAAGGCTGGTTTTGGTTCGGCTGCCTGTTGTTGTTATTATTCCACCTCTGATTTCCTTGATTGTCTCTACCTCCTATGTTATTGTTGTCCCTCCAACACTGGTTAGAATTATCTCTCCAACCTTTGTTGGAATTGTCCTGCCATCCATGGTTGTAGATGCCACCTCGATTGTAGCCTTGATTGGGGCGGTCATAGAAGTTATGAGTGGCTGCCACAGTGTTGTCTTCCTGCTAGAGCTACGAATATTCATCAGTATAATGGCTATAATCAGCACAGATTATGCACACTCTCTGTGGGACTAACTGTTGGCTTTGGTGCGCTTGTTATTGACTCAACTGCATCTGCTTCAGTAAGTTGGTCATTTCACATATACTCTGAGTCAGAGCAGTAGTCTCTTTGATAGAAGATACCTCTACAATAGCTTTTGACCGGCTTTGTTTCTGCCTGTGATTCCGAGTAGATTCAGCTAAGTCGCTGATCAATTGCCATGACTCATCAGTGGTCTTGTACTTTTTCATAGACCCATTGCTAGCACTTTCCAATGTGGTCTTATCTTGAGGCCTCATGCCCTGTGTGACGTAGCCGAGCAACACTATCTTGTCAATCATATTGTGGGAACATGCTTCCAGAAGATTGTTGAAGCACTCCCAGTATTCGTAGAGAGTCTCGGATTTGTCCTGAACAATCATGGAAATGTCTTTCCTCAGTTTATTAGTAACTTCAGCTGGAAAGAATTTTTCCAAAAATTCTCTTCTAAGCGTATCCCAGTCAGAAACAGTTGCTGCGGGTTGAGTGTAGTACCACTCTCTCGCTTTTCCCTCAAGAGAGAATGGGAAGGCTTTTAACAGAATAGAAGTTTCATCTACACCATCATGCCTGACAGTAGAACAGGCTGCTTGAAAATCCCTAAGGTGCTTAATAGGCTCTTAAGCAGGTAAGCCATGAAACTTAGGCATCAAGTTGAGTAGTGCAGTCTTTATTTCAAAATCTGTAGCCACCACTGGGTGATGCGCTTGAAACGGTTGCATTGTAAAATCAGGGGCTCAAGCCTCCTGGATAGTAACTCTCCTAGGTGCTGCCATGTCACCTGCACGTAAATCAACCGAATTAGTAGAAAGGGAGCTTGTTTCTTCCTTACGTGACGTTTCAGAATCACCCTCAGAAAGGACTAACCGATGCCGAGCTTGCCTTATACGTAAAACAGTTCTTTCAATCTCAGGATCAAATACTGGCAAGCTTGGATCAGGAAGTGAACACGTCATTTAATGAAAGAAACATGCAGCTCATACTAGCAAAAATAAAATAAAATGCAAATAATTAAATTCCAATCAATAACTTAGCACTCTATTGCAACTCCCCGGCAACGGCGCCAAGAATTGACGTGGTGGAAATTGGCAGATTAAGAAATTAATATAAGAGATACATTGCAAGTACAGTTCTAAATCAACAAAAATCCACTTATCAATTTAGAAGGGGTGTCACAAAATTAGAATTAAAATACTGGGAGTATGAATCCCAGGTCGTCTCCCAACGAGTTGCAGAAAGATGTGCTATTTTATTAATCAGATATTTTCCAAAAGGGTTTGAGTTTGATAGACAGGAAATTAAATTAGAGAATTTATGTAATTTAAATAAAAACCTTGACCGGGAGTAGATTAGTGGGAAGTTCTATCCTTGTTGGAGTTCTCCCAAGATTAATTGATAATTGAAGGTTGTTCTGCTCAGTTATCCTTTACCAGATAAAGGAAAGTCAAGCAAGTTGGAAGTCAGTTTCTATTCACAAGTTCCAATCCTCTCCCTTGGGAAGGACTATTGTTAGTGACTAGAGGGCGACCCTGATAAACCCATATTTCATGAGTTATTTTGTGCTTAGTTTGAGTGATTTATTCAATCCTTCATCCAGTTATTCATATTAATTGCATGGTTTTACTTTCCCTTCCTTATTGTGTGATTTATGTGAAAAACATGTTTCCTAAGCTTTAATATTAATTATTTTAATTACCTTTATTTCCATTCGATGCCGTGATTAGTGTGTTGAGTAATTTCAGATTTTCTAAGGCAGAATGACTTAAAGGATGGAAAAGGAAACATACAAAAATGGAAGGAAAGCACAAAACGGAGCTTCTGAAGAAACTGGCATCCACGCGATCGCATGGACGAAGCGATCGCGTGCGAAGCGCGAATCAGCAGCGACGCGGCCACATGACTGATGCGACCGCGCGCGTTAAGCAGAACGCACATGACGCGGTCGCATGACTGACGTGACTGCGTGTCAAGGAAATGCTCCGAATGACGGGACCGCGTGACCCACGCAGACGCGTGACAGAGGCCACACACCAGAAATTGCAGAAAACGCTCATAGCGAATTCTGAAGCCCTTTTTGGCCCAAATCCAAGTCCAGAAGGCATAAACCAGAGGTTATGAAGTGGGGGAATGCATCCATTCAGGGAGAGCTCGCCAATTTTCACTTTCCTTGATTTAGATTTAGTTTGAGAGAGGTTCTCTCCTCTCTCTCTTAGGATTAGGATTAGGATTTGGGACTTCTCTTAGTTTGTAAGAGTGACTCTCGATCCAGGTTTAATATTTACTTTAATGCTTTTATTCGTTCCTATAAATGTTGCCAACTTGACTTATAAACCCTTTCCATGTTATGATTTGAATTAATGATTATTTGAGGTATTTCAGTTATTGATTGCTTTCTCCTTAATCTGTGTTACCATTTCTTTCCATCTAAGGACATTTTTATTCCAACAATTTTACTATTCCCTTTTTGGTCTTGGTTAAGAAATCAGTAACTCAACATTATTAAACTCAGCATAATTGATAATCGTTATCTTGCTAATTGAACNNAAAACATTTGTATGAAAGGACTTTTGAAGGTTTAGAAACTATACTTGCAACGAGGTTTTATCCGCAAATTTCTAGACCACGCAAAAGTTCCTCTTATCAAAATGGCACCGTTGCCGGGGAACTGCTAACGTGTGCCTTATTATTGGTTATTGTAAATATTTTTCCTTTTGCTTGTTTATATATTTTTGTTTTTCCTTTTCATCTTTATTTGCTACCATGAACTCTCACCCCTCTCGCTTTGAGTTTGGTTCTAACTTTGTTGAAAGAAATAAAAGTTACAACAGGAATATGCATCAAAC
>NC_029791.2:84425592-84432137 GCF_000816755.2 Arachis ipaensis
TTTATTTGCTACCATGAACTCTCACCCCTCTCGCTTTGAGTTTGGTTCTAACTTTGTTGAAAGAAATAGAAGTTACAGTAGGAATGTGCATCAAGGTCAGACCAGTCAAGGATGGTTGGAGCCAAGAGGATCTAATCAACCCTTTAGGCAGCAACACCCTCCGAGATATCCTAGACAAAGACCATTCTACCGTGCATACCCAGCTGAAGGATATGGTGGACAACCTTGTAACTACCAACAAGCCCCACCCCGTGCATATAAACCATCCTTTCAACATAACCTCGAACGACCACACTCACGAGCTTCTCTTCACCATTCGCCACCATATAATCCTTCCTTACCCCAGTACCAATCCAATCACTCCCAATCACCACCACTTTCTTATGTATCATGCCCAAGTCCGGCAACCTGAGAAGTAGAGGTTCGCCTAAAGGAAACAATAAATAAATTTCAAACAACCATTCGACAACTGCAGCAAGTAGTAATTCAATGGGTTTCTAGACGCTCAAATACACAAGGATCAACCACAGCCCCATGTGAACAGCCTAACGAAGAGCGTAGCATGAAGGAAATACCAGAAACTCCAGTGGATAAGACAGAGAATGAATTTGTACTAGAACAAGTAGAAGAAGCTATCATTGTTCAAGAAGAAGAGTTGGTTGAAGATCTAGGAGATGCTAAACCTCCATGGGAATCCAGAACTGTGGAGAACTCCGTCAGGGACGCTACAGTTGATGCTAAGGAGGATATTGTACAACCTCCAAGGCAAGTTGTTTATGACGAATCAGACGGAATAACCCAGGACACAAATTCCCTTGATGATGATAGTCACAAGTCAATTTCTCTTAGTAATGAACTTGCATCCGCAAGTGAATTCTCTGAGATCGAAGAATCTTCCCCAAGTGAATATGAAGATGATGCGGAGGTAGATTTCTCTCAACCTCTAATCTACGACTCAAGTGATGAGGAAGACATAGAAGCCTTTGACCAGGACACAGATACAATTGTAGAACCTTGCAAGGAAGTGGAGAAATTCACAGAAGAGCACAAGGGAGTAGAACTTATAGAACCACCAGAAAATCCTATCCCAAGGCCATTACCACCTAATACAAGCTTCAAGTGGGTACAATCCTTAACCTATAACTTTACTTATTCACTTGAATATGGTTTGCTTGAAACAGATGGCCAGCTTAGAGCTCTTTGCGGCTTTAAGAGTAAGAGGGAAATGGCTCGTACTCAGAGTTGGTGCACAAGGTTCAATAAGGTTCCATGATTCACCTCGAAGTACATGGATTGGTATCATGCTCAATTGCATGGATCACGAAGAATGTTTGGTCACCATGGTGGGATTCTACTTTTTAAACCGCCCGGATGGAAACGTGTAGATTAAGACGGAGGCGGATTTAATAGCAAAGCTTGGGATCCTGGAATCTATTCTGACATTTGTCACCCTAGGAGCCTGAAAATTTGTCTGAAGCTGCTCAGAAGCTTTACATGCCTAGTATGGGACCCCGGAGGCTATTGGAATTCCAAGCACTGGTGGAGATTTTTGGACGAATTTAAACATAAGCCGCCATAGCAAGAGGCTCCTCCGATGTCCAACTTAAGGACTTTAACTAATAGTGCTAGGTGGGAGACAACCCACCATGGTATGATCGTTCATTTTGCAATTTTAATTTTATTTCGTTTTGTTTGTTTTTGAATTTTATTTTTATTAAACCTGGAATCATGCATAGCATTCACATTAAGCATTGCATCCTGCATTTAATTAAAAAAAAAAAGGATGCACGACGCGACCGCATGCCCCATGCGATTGCGTCATACTGCGAATACACTATCCACGCGACCTCGTCATCCACGCGGCCGCGTGCCTTGAAGATCGGCGTCAAAAATCCAACGTCCAGAGAGTTAGGCTAGAATTGTGCGGCCCTTGTGCGTTTTGCACAAATTGGCCCACGCGATCGCATGCCCCATGCGATCACGTTACCTGCACAAAACCAATCCCACGCGACCGCGTGAGCGACGCGATCACGTCGCATGGATTGCACAACACCCTAGGACGAGATAGAGAGTTGCGCTGAAACGGTGCTGGAGTCGTGCGTTTAGCACAATTTCCAGCGACGCGATCGCGTGACCCACGCGATCGCGTCATCCCCTCTTCCACCCCTTTCATGCGATCGCGCGACCCACGCGATCGCGTCACTCCCATTTTCACCCCAACCACGCGACCGCGTGCCCCACGCGGCTGCGTGGATCCGAAAATATAACTCCCCAGCCACGCGAACCCTATCAGTCGCGCAGCCCCTCCAACCCTCTTTTCCCTCTCTTCTTCTTCTCCCAACTACCACCCAGCACCACCCAGCAACCACCGCGCCACCACCCAGACGCCGCCGCCGTCCAAACACCGCCGCCGTACCACCCCCTCCCCTTCTTTCTTCTTCTTTCTTCCTCTTACCCTAAACCCTATCCCCATTACCCCCTTTGCCACTGCCCCCTCAGCCGCCACCGTGCCGCCGTACCCCTCCACCGCGCCGGACGCCGCCGCAGCCACCACCCAGCAGCTTTCTTACCCCGTTCTACTCCTCACGCCTACCAGGCTCCGATGAACGCCGCCTTCCTATCCTTCGCAGTTATTTTACAATTTTTTTCTGTTTCTGTTCATAATTAAGATAGATAGATATGCATGCTGTAGTGGATTTTTAGGTTGTTAGGTAGCTTAGACTGTGGTTAGTGGATCTAGGTCTGTTTACTTGCACTATTCATGCTTCTGTTTTATCATAACTGCAATTCTGCTGTTCCTGTGACCTTGTTCATATGCTGTGATTTCCTGCATTTGCTGCTTGTTACTCTGAATTTTCATGTTTCTATTAATTATAGATAACTACAGCATGTTTTTTTGTAAATTGTTTTCATTCATGTTTTGGTTTGGCAATCTGAACTCTGTTGTCCTCTGCCTTACCCAAACCATTTCATGAATGCTATGGCAGACTTTCCTATCCTCTTTGATTCCCTGGTTTATACACTGCATCTGTGATATTCTGATTCCGATTCTTGCTTTCTTTTTATCTGTTTGAATCAACATCATCCTGTTTTCCTTGTTTGGTTATGAATCACTATAGTTCCTACCTGTGAATCCTTGTTACATGGACTATTTTCTTTATGCCACTTACCCACTCACTAATTTTAATTTACTAACTTCTTTTTCAAATTCTAACCATACTAACCTTTTCAAATTCTCGTTTCTGATTTTTTTTACTTTCCTCTAACTTTCCAACCATGGCATAATGACAATTTTTCTATTTAACTTGAATTCTGATACATTTTGGATTGTAAATTCTTCTTTTCCAAATTTTAAACTACTACACAATCCTTAATGCATATTTACTTGACTCATTTACCTCATTCTTATTCTCCTTTGCCGCTTTGAGTTTTCTTTGTTTAAATTGCCTATTTGCCTCCCTATTTTTATCTATATCCTGGTTTTCCATTTTTTAGGATGTCTGCCTCACAGAGGAAATGAAAAGGCAAGGCTACTGGCAAGCGCAAGAGAGGAGATTCCTCCCAGTCCATCATTGCCCTCATGCATGATTCCTCATGGCGGGAGAAGAACTTTACACAGCAGGAAAAAGCTGACCAGCTGCTCCCTGCAAATGATCCAATAAAATTTGCAAACCGGTACTGTGAGCTGAAGTACCCGACTTTTGCAAACTCTAGGAATCTATACCTGGAGAGAACTCTGAAGATTCCAGAAGCACTTCAGCAGTACACCACTGAGCAAATCAAGCAAAGAGGCTGGTTCTTTCTGGAGAGAACTTTGACAGAGGTCAATGCATCTTGGGTCCGGGAATTCTACTGCAACTACTACATCACCACCCTAGATACAGTGAACCTAAGAGGAAAACAAATTCTAGTCACTGAGGAGGCCTTAGAGGACATTCTCCAGCTCCCAGCCAAGTTCGATCAGCCTGATGGTTATTCAAAGGCTTAGGAGGACATGCGCCTGATGCAGTTTGATTGGGATGCTGTAAAGGCATGGATAGCTCTCGACCCGACTGTTCCTTGGGAGATGGGTCAGGACACCACCATGCCTAGAGGGATCAAGAGGGCGTACTTAAATGATGAGGCTCGGTTATGGCACCAGATCTTGAGTAATTATGTGATGCCGAGTACTCATGAGACGGAGATCCCAGCTGCTATGATCACCCTCCTATGGCGTGTATTGGAGGGTAAGGACCTTTATCTACCATGCTTTATCCGGCATTATATGGCCAGGGTCCACGTCCGAGGCACCCTCCCTTTTCCGTACCTGGTTACACAGCTAGGCCATCGAGCCGACGTGCCATGGGAGGATGCCGATGAGAAACCACCAGCGGCGGACTGCAGAAAGATCATTCCTCACAGCCGGAACTTCCTAGCCTTGGGCTACAGACTACCACCCTTCACTGCTACTGATGAGACAGCCCCACCGTCTGCTAGACCCTCTTCATCCACAGCTGCCACTGCTACCGCTGCTGCTACCACTGCACCTCCACCTACCTCTGAGCCCGTATACCGCCTCGTGCACCGCCTATTCCGACAGCTTGATCAGATGGAGTGCCGTAACCGGCGCCGGTATGAGAGATTGGAGCGTCGCAGCCAGCGACGCTATTCGCATCTGAAGCTGATGATCCGACAGGGTGGTGACATCCCCTCTGAGCCCGACACACCATCAGAGCCATCAGAAGAGGAGGAGGAGGATGAGCACGAGGAGGAGACTCATTTCCAAGAGGAGACCCATCAGCAGGCAGACAAAGAGCAGGCCGCCCCGCATCAGGAGGTTACGCATCAGACAGAGGCTGCAGATCCGGAGATCCCAATCCAGTCAGCACTGCCTCTACAGCAGCCAGACCCTCAGCCCACCACCACCACAGAGCCTCCAGCTACCATCCCTACCAGTGATGACACCCCTTCACACCCGGCTTGACTGAGCATCAGTGACGATGCTTCATTTTAAGTGTGGGGAGGTCACCATCTCTGTCGTTTTATTTTGGTGAACCACTACATCTCTTTTTCTTTCATTTTGGATAATTATCTGTATTTTTTTCTGAGTACTTATACATTACTGCTTTTATGTATTTTTACTATATTTTTGCATTTTGCATTTTTAGTTCATATTTTTAGTTATTTAGTTTAGTTTGCAATTCTGACTTATTAGTGGATTAATTAGTATAGTTTACCCTTTTTAGCATAAGATAGCATAGTTTAATTTGAAATATAAAAAGGAAGTAAGCTAGAAAATTGAACATAACAGATTTAAATCCATAAACCTTGTATATATAGCATTACATCATATAGTTAAGTTGACAACATTTCATCAAGGAGGAACATTAAAACTTTAAAGGCTACCCTAAATAATTTTTTTTATGAGAATAATGGGAATTTTTAACTAAACCTGCATAACATATATGAATGATATATGATGCTTGAGTTAGAGAACACACAGCCTGTGAATATTGAGCTTAATTGTATGGTTGCATTCAAACCATAATTTCATTCCTGTGTGTTTCGTTTCTTTTTATTCAGATGTTCTTTACTTTGCTTTAATCTATATGTCCAATTATAGAATATAGATACATGCCAAAAGAATGATTAAGGCCATCATTTGATTTTAGCTCACTTACCCCAAAATAACCTACCTTTCACATCACCCATGTTAGCCCCCTTGAGCCTTTAAAAATCCCTTTTATTCTATTTAGGGAACATGGATGATAGAAACAAAAGGTAGAAAAGTTAAAAGAAATAAAATAAAATTTGGGAAGCATGCTCATGAGAAATCAAAGTGATTCAATTACCATATGCATTAAAAAAAAAGAGAGAGAGAGAAGTTATTTTTCAGCATTTAATAAAAGGGGATACAAAAGAATTCCCGAATGCAAAATAAAAAGCAATGCATATGGGATAAAAATAAAATTGAAACATGAGCATGTAACAACAAGTGGGATAATATGGGAAAATTGGTAAAGAAGCTTGTTCTACTAAATATGTATGTTAGGTGAGATCTTAGTCTAATTAAGGATTCACTTATTAGCTCACTTAGCCTTATACATATATCCCTACCTTTACCTTGGCCCCATTACAACCTTCATTAAAGACCTCATGACTTTTGGTATGACTGTACTCTATAATTGTTGATTGGTTAGATGAAGAACAAAGTGATAGAAAGTAAGATTAAAAAGAAAAGTAGAGTGAATAAACCCAATAAACACTTAGTGACTAGAGGGTAAACACAAAATCCAGTGAGGGTTCAATAGCTCAACAGCATATATCTGTGCTTAAATTACTAATTGTTTTGCAAGTTTGTACAATATTTCCCATCTCATTTGCTAAAATGCTTTATTATTTAAGGGTTGGCTATATATATATATATATATATATATATATATATATATATATATATATGACTCCTTGAGAATGTGGATTAATTTGACTACATGTAAGCTTTATATATGAGTGGATAAATTGGAATTGCATGACTCATTTAGGTAGATGCATTTAGAATAGGTTGC
>NC_029791.2:84432868-84442322 GCF_000816755.2 Arachis ipaensis
TGGAGCTTCTGAAAAAACTGGCATCCACGCGATCGCATGGACGAAGCGATCGCGTGCCAAGCGCGAATCAGCAGCGACGCGGCCGCATGACTGACGCGACCGCGCGCCTTAAGCAGAACGCACATGACGCGGTCGCATGACTGACGTGACCGCGTGGCAAGGAAATGCTCCGAATGACGCAACCACATGACCCACGCGGACGCGTGACAGAGGTCACGCACCATAAATTGCAGAAAATGCTCATAGCGAATTCTGAAGCCCTTTTTGGCCCAAATCCAAGTCCAGAAGGCATAGACCAGAGGTTATGAAGTGGGGGAATGTATCCATTCAGGGAGAGCTCGCCAATTTTCACTTTCCATGATTTAGATTTAGTTTGAGAGAGGTTCTCTCCTCTCTCTCTTAGGATTAGAATTAGGATTTAGGACTTCTCTTAGTTTGTAAGAGTGACTCTCGATCCAGGTTTGATATTTACTTTAATGCTTTTATTCGTTCCTATAAATGTTGCCAACTTGACTTATGAACCCTTTCCATGTTATGATTTGAATTAATGATTATTTGAGGTATTTCAGTTATTGATTGCTTTCTCCTTAATCTGCGTTACCATTGCTTTCCATCTAAGGACATTTTTATTCCAACAATTTTACTTTTTCCTTTTTGGTCTTGGTTAAGAAATTAGTAACTCAACATTATTAAACTCAGCATAATTGATAATCGTTATCTTGCTAATTAAACTGAACTTCAATAATCCCAACTTATTCTTAGGCAATAAACAGGATTCGAAGGTCAAACTAATTAGTCCCTTGACTTTCCTTTACTTTAGTAAAGGTTAACTAAGTGGAATTTAGATTCAACTTTCATTATTGTTGAGAGAGATAACTAAGTTGGACTTCCAATTTCTCTTACCTTGCCAAAAGTTGCTTTACAGTATTTATTTATTTTAATTGCTATCCACTTTACTTGTCATTCAAATCACTTGCTTCTCACCTTCTAAACCCCGATTACAACCTTTATAGCCAATAATAAGAACATACTTCCTTGCAGTTCCTTGAGAAGACGACCCGCGGTTTGAATACTCGGTTAACAATTTTTAAGGGGTTTGTTACTTGTGACACCCAAAACGTTTGTATGAAAGGACTTTTGAAGGTTTAGAAACTATACTTGCAACGAGGATTTATCCGCGAATTTCTAGACCACGCAAAAGTTTCTCTCATCAGACCCAACGATAAACCCAATTATAATTTTACTCTTGAGCATTCCAACTCAAGGTTCTCCTTTCAACCAGCTCCCAATCAAGTTATGGAACTACTCACTCATTATGATTGTAAACTTCACAAAATAAGAAAGGGAAATAAAGGAAGACATGATAAATAATAATAAAAAAGATCAATTGAAAATGAAAATAGTTCTTGTATCAATAATCTATAAAAATAATCCAATAGTAATTCTGAACAAATTAAAGATATGAAAGAGTAAGTTACAAGTAAGGAAACAAACTAGAATGATGAAGTCTTGGCGGAGGTAATAACTCTTTTCAATATCCCAATCCAAAAAGCAATAAAAACAAAATCCTAAGAACTATGAATGTGTAGAGAGAAAACCTAGAGGTAGAGTAAATTCAGATCTAAAACTAAAAATCTTGCGGAATGAATCTCTCTCTAGTTTCTGCATGTTCCTTGGCTCTAATTTGCTTTTCTGGGCCGAAAACTCGGTCAAAACATGGCCCAAAATCACCCCAGTGAATTTTGCAGATTCTGCAGATCGTGCACGTCATGCGATCGCGTCATCCACGCGTTCGTGTCATCCAGCGTTTTGTCTTGCCACGCGTGCGCGTCGTCCACGCCTTCGCGTCACTTGTGCAGTTTCCAATTCACGCATTCGCGTCATGCACGCGAGCGCGTCACTCCGATTTCTCCACTTCGCGTGGTTGCGTGAGCCATGCGTCCACGTCGCTTCTCGCTGGTCATCTCCTTAATTTCTTGTGTTCCTTCCATTTTTGCAAGCCTCCTTTCCAATCTCCAAGTCATTCATGCCCTATAAAGCCTGAAACACTTAACACACAGGTCACGACATCGAATGGAATAAAGGAGAATTAAAATACATAATTAAAAGTCTCTAGGAAGCAAGTTTTTAACCATGGAGTAATTTTTGGAAGGAGTTGTAAACACATGCTAATTATATGAATAAGTGGGTAAAGATTTGATAAAACCACACAATTAAACACAATATAGACCATAAAATAATGGTTTATCACGCATGTTCCAGAGATAGGATCCTGTTCACAATGTGTAGAATGACAGGCTTGTCAGCGAAGACAACTCTCATGCCAGGTGAGAGGCCTTCAGTGGGGATTTTCTTATCCCTCCAGCCTTTAGGTACTTTCTTCTTACTACCCTTCATCCCAAATCTTGATGATGGTTGCCCAACACCAAACTTCAAATTGGTGTCTGGGGTCTCTATTAGGCTCTGTACTGAGAGGAGTGGTTGAAGCATTTCATTCTTGTTAGTGGTGCTTTCTTCTACTGAGGTAGAGTGAGGCTTATGAACCTTGAATACAAAGCAATCCTCATCCAATTGCAAGACTAGCTCTCCTCTGTCTACATCAATCATAGCCTTGGCTGTAGCTAGGAAAGGTCTTCCAAGGATGATGGATTCATCCTCCTTCTCTCAAGTGTCCAGGATTATAAAATTAGCAGGGATGTAAAGGTCTTCAACATTTAGCAAGACATCCTCTACCAGTCCATAAGCCTTTTTCATGGACTTGTCTGCCATCTCTAGTGAGATTCTTGCACCTTGTACCTCAAAGATTCCTAGTCTCTCCATTACAGAGAGAGGCATGAGATTTATGCTTGACCCTAGGTCACACAGAGCCTTATCAAAGGTCATGGTGCCTATGGTACAAGGGATTAAAATGCGTCTAGGATCCGACTTCTTCTGAGGTAACTTCTACTAAACATAGGCATTGAGTTCCTTGGTGAGCACTGAAGGTTCTTCCTCCAATGGCTCTGTGCCAAATAGCTTGGCATTCAGCTTCATCAGAAGACCTAGGTACCGAGTAACTTGCTCCTCCCTAGTTTCCTCCCCCAAATTAGAGGAAGAGTACTCTTCAGATTCTAGAATTCTTAACCAAGCATTCAAGGGAACTTCAATGGGCTCCTCATGAACCTTTGGTTCCATCAGTTCTTTAATAGGGAAGTTCTCAGTGGGTTGAGGGTTGCCAACTATCTCTATTGTGGCGTTCAATGCCAGGACTTGTGTTTCTTTGGCCGTTGAACGCCCATCATGCATCCCTTTACTAGCGTTCAACGCCAGATGTGATGCTTCTTTGGGCGTTGAACGCCCAGTAAGGCCTTCCTTACTGGCGTTCAACGTCAGGAATGGTGCTTTTATGGGTGTTGAACACCTAGTATGGGCTTCCTCACTGGCATTCTACGCCACTGATGACACCTCCTTAGACGTTGAACGCCCAGTAAGGACCTCCATTTTCATGATGGCTCTCCAGATTCGGCCTTCACTTCTATAGTGATGGCTTTACATTCTTCTCTTGGGTTTACATCAGTGTTGCTAGAAAGAATGTTAGGAGGAGCTCAGGGATTCTCTTGCTCAGGTGACCAACTTATACCTCAAAATTTCTAATGGAGGACCTTGTTTCAATTATGGAACTATGAGTGGTCTTAGAGAGGTTGGAGACTGTAGTGACTAAGTTAGAAAGGATATGCCTAGGAGTCTCCATATGTTCCTGAAAAGATGGAAATGGTGGTCTATTATTGATCCCATTTTGGTTTCTTCCACCTTGATTATTGTTGAAGCCTTATTGAGGCTTCTATTGATCATTCCATGAAAAGTTAGCATGATTTCTCCATGATTGATTATAGGTGTTTCTATAGGGTTCTTCCATGTAATTCACCACTTCCATTGTAGGTTGATCTGGATCATAAGCTTCTCCTTCATAGGAGGCTTCTTGCGTGCTGCCAGTTGCAGCTAGTGATCCAATCAAATGCTAATAGATCATATTGACCTATTAGGTCAAGTATTTGTTCTGAGCCAATATGGCATTCAGAGTATCAACTTCCATGGTTCTTCTTTTCTGAGCTACCCCCTTATTCACAGTGTTTCTCTCAGAAGTGTACATGAATTGGTTATTAGCAACCATTTCAATGAGTTCCTATGCCTCTACAGACATCTTCTTCAAGTGGAGTGATCCACCAGCAGAATGATCCAATTACATCTTGGAAATCTCAGATAGACCATCATAGAAGATTCCTAGGATAGACCATTCTGAAAGCATGTTAGGAGGACACCTCCTGATCAGTTGCTTGTATCTTTCCCAAGCTTCATAGAGGGATTCACCCTCTCTTTGTCTGAAGGTTTGTACTTCCACCCTGAGCTTGCTCATTTTCTGAGGTGGAAAAACTTGGCCAAGAAAGCATTGACCAACTTTTCCCAAGAAACTAGGCTTTCCTTTGGTTGAGAATCCAACCATATCCTAGCTCTGTCTCTAACAGAAAAGGTGCAATACCCTAATTACCCTAAACCTACCTCGCGTTATAAAGAAAAAGTTAATCAAAGGTTACGACGGTTCTAAGCTCATACATGTAATATATAGAAAGAAATAATATACTCTAGAAGCCCGATGAAGGATATAGCTCAAAAATAGGATTTGAAAAGCGCAAAACGTACTCACGAATCTACAACTTAACGCACAAGATGTATATATAATATAACAAAAGATAGGAGTATAATAGTATAAGAATCTAACAACGACTCACGAAATTTAAGCCGGCTAGTTATATACAGACCATACAGAAGTTTAGAAGTTAAAACAGCTTATACAATTTTTCTCTCAAAACAAGCCTCTATACAAAAGTAAAATACAACAGATGAGAGATATAAACAAAATAATCAAAAGACATCCAAAACAGATAAGAATTCTCTGCTTCTGTCACCATCCAAGAAACTTACCGAGGTGGGTTGCGACCTGCATCTGAAAAACAACAACAGAATATGGTATGAGAACCGAAGGTTCTCAGCATGGTAACAGTGCCCAGTGATGAAAGATATAAGATTCCGGGACGCCAGAGGCAATCCTAGAACTTCATATCCATCACAAGATTCATCTTAAAGCATAACTTAAAACTTAACATGAATAAAAAGGTAATCTAACTTAATGAATTTTCTAACTAACAACTCTCCGCTGTCCCACAGCCTTCACCAGCCTATCCTCCATGCGATCCCATCGCCACCGCCTTCCGAGCCTCCTCAATCCCAGTAGAAAGCATAATTAATTTCAATGCAAGTAAAACACAAGTATAGGTATATATATCAAGTAATTCAAATAGGCAATTAGGCATGTTATACAATTAGGCAAACAATTACAAGTCGGCAAAGCATATAAACAGATAGAAGATGCACATGATGAATGCCTGTCCTACTGGCTGTGATATCACATTGTTGGTTCAACTGCCAACCCAACACATCTCCATGCAGATGTCACCATTCGGAATCATCATCGGGAACACCCGAGATATGGTGCTCAGAATACCGTCCAGGATTTTGTGCCTGTACACTCTATTGATCCGAAGGAATGCGAGCGGGATACTCTTGCCACGGACCTCACGTCTCAATGCAAGCGGGACGAACCACTGCCCTTACACTGCTACCGCGACCTTGACAGGTGGGATCCGACCGCTATCCCTGCCGGGCACATAGCGTCTCAACAAACCTCAGTATTAAACAATAGTTCAGTGGTTTTCAGAAAACATTTTTCAGTATAGTATGGAACCATTATTTCATTTCGAGTCCTTGACTCATCTCAACCACTGACAATTCAACATTTCCATTCCAAACTCAATAGTTCGTCACTTTCTCAATTTACTTTCATTAATCATCAATTCATTACTCTTCCTTCTCTCTCAACCAAACCCATCCTCAGTACACTAGAAACCTAAGCCTCCATTCTCTAACTTTTTGAAATAATTAACAATTAATTCCACTTAAGACTTTTCCCATGTTTTGATACCCAAAAATAAGCCCGAGAACCTTAAAAAGGTGTCACAGAAGTTTTCAAGCACGTTGGAAAGGTGAAATAGTTGAAAACAAAGTTGTAGTTGGAAAACAGGACATGTGCGTATGCACAGGGGTGTGCGTGCGCACGCCCAAGAGATTTTTCAAAAAGTGTGCGTATGCATAGAGGTGTGCGTACACACAGGTACAAATTTTTACAATTCTATTCGCTCACACAAGGCGTGCTAGTGCCCTCAACAGAATGCACCTTCCAACGTGTGCGTGCGCACAGTGCTATACGTGCGCACAGGTTGTAATGCTTCATTGCTTATGTGCGTGCACAGGTTGTGCTAGCGCTCTCAACAAAAGGCTTTCCCCTTTGTGTGTGTACACACAAGGCTGTGCGTCCACACAGGTTCGAAAAATCATAGGGGTGTGCATGCGCACAGGGCTGTGCCTGCGCACACAAACCAGAAATCACAAAATTCTGCAACATTGCAGAATTTCAGATTTTGACACCAAACTTTGAATGATCATAACTTCCTCTACAAAAATCCAAATTTTACAAACTTTATATCAATTTGAAGAATTTTCAATGAACTTTAATTCGAAGTAAGTTTCAACCAATTTTGAAAACTGAGGCACAAGTAATGACCCATCAAAGTTCACTAAAAACCAGTTTTTACCAAATTTTCACAAGTACTAAATTTTTTTCCAAATTCTCAACCAACATCAAATCCAAACAATACCAAACTCCAATTTACATCACAATCTACCTTCTAGGGCCATAATTAACCATTCCAATTTTTTGAATGAAATTTAATTCTAAACAAGTTTCAACCTATTTTGAAAACTGAGGCACAAGTTATGACCCGTCAAAGTTCACTAAAAACCAGTTTTTACCAAATTTTCACAAGTACTCAATTTTTTTCCAAATTCTCAACCAACATTAAACCAAAACAATACCAAACTCCAATTTACATCACAATCTATCCTCTAGGACCATAATTCACCATTCATACCAATTTTTCCACCCACATTTCTATATCATCAACCTCAACATCACATATATCACACTAAATCATTTTTCAATCCACACAATCATCCATCATCATTATATCATTCACAATCATCATACTTAACTCATTTAACCTCAATCTCACTCTTCAACATCAATTTATCAACATTAATAATCACAATTCATCATAATAGCCAAAGCTCATCAATTCATCATGCATCATATCTCAACAATTCCAACAACCAACTTAATTCAATCCTCTCCTATAGGTCACTAGCCTAAGTGTCCAGAAATATTATATATTACATAGAGGAAACCAAAACCATACCTTGGCCCATTCCCAATATGAACCAAAACCCCAAATGAGTGCAATTTAAGCTTTCCACCACAAGCAAGCCACCAATCCAACTCCAACAAACACCAACAAGCTCCAACAATTGCCAATAACCACAACTTCAAGCTATAATACACATAATTCATAACCAATCAACCTAGGGTTCAACTTAATCACAATTTCACAATTTTAAGAATAACTTACCTTACCTAACAGTTTTGGAGGCCAAACCCAAAGGTAATCAAAGGCTAGAGCGTACCTAAACACCCAAAATCACAAAAATTCATTCAATACAAAACCCTAAGAATTTGAAATTTTGGACGGAAGAACTGAGAGGGATTTCATGACTTTATTACCAGTTTATTGGGTGGGTTTTGTAGAGCTCTTCACGAGTATCATGTGGCCGCAAACGGTGCGGCGATCGGAGCTCCGTAGCTCAGGTTATGAGCCTGAGAAGATGAGGATGAATAGTGTTAATGGGGGTTTCTTCTCCTTCTCTTCTCAGCTGGTGTATGTGTGTTTAATGGCTGGTGGGTTCATTTAATGAACCCTTATATATGTTGGGCTTGGGCCCAACTTGGGCCCAGTCTAACCTGTTAGCGTTTTTAGCCCGTTTGGCCTAACTTTGGGCCAAACCTTTAAAATTAACGCCCGATTTTTGACTTTAATTATTTTTCTAAGGTTTTCTACTGCTTTTTACTTTTTCTCGTATAGTACCGGGCAGATTTAAAACTGTTCGACCGGTTCAACTGTCGGTTCGAGGTTTTTTTCGGTTTTTCGCAGAAAATACATTTTAAATCTACTGAGTCCAAAAATTGTAACAACCCTGATTTTCGAGTACATGAGATCTTTTCTGAAAGTACGGATTTCTCCGGAAGATCAGTAAAGGGAACACCTCTGCTATATCATCAAGCATCTCAATCCTCATTATCATTATGTCATCTTTAAGCTAGAACCTCCTTTGAGGCAAGCTCGATAATACAATCGCGAAGAACCTAGTTTTTGAACCGTATCGGTTGGCAGTTTTGATTCTGATTTTCGTAAATAGTCTCTGTTTGACGAACCGGACGCGATTCATGAGAGGAGAGAGATAATAGTATAATATTATCATTATATTAGTATTAGAAAATTCTTGAATGACATTATAAGGTTATCTGGTCTGTTTTTGTTAAAAACAGAAAATCGGTTTAACCGGGTTTACGGTTTACTGGTGCAGCTTAGCACCAGCACTCTCTGATGAATTTAGCAATGCTAAGACCTCATTATAAATGTTCTATTCTCATAATAAATATGTTACTAGTGTCATTTATGCTAGTAGCTCAGAAAATAATTTTTAGAGATGTTTTTACGAGTGTTCCAGTACACCTAGTTTTAGTAGTTGTACACCAGAGATATTTTAATATTATTTTAATCCACCTCCAAGCCAACCAATCACAACTCACCTTACACCCCCAATACCTCCAAGGCTGTCTCATTTCATCATTTTGGCCGAAAATAACAAGAGAGAAAAGATTGAAACTTTCATGAACACTTAATCTTCAAAGCTTGATTTCTTCTGAACTAAAACTCAAATCAAAACTCCGTTTTCACCAAAATGATCCTCTCTTCTTCCTCTACATAACCATGTAACTTATCAAGGATGGAAATAAGGTGAGATGGCTGTCTCCCTCCCATTTGAATTCGGTTTTCAAGGAAAACCATGCAAAACATGTGTTTTCTTGATGTTCTTCCTTAGGAATCATGCTTAACTTGACTTGAGGGCCAAGAAACGTGAATTTCCAGCAAGTCTAAGGTGAGATATCTCTTCCTAACATACTGAGTGAGATTTGGTCAGTTGAGAGTTTTTGGATTTAAAGTTGTTCTTGATGTGATTTAGGCGGAAAAAGTGCTTAAGGACCACCTGAAAGTTTAACCAAATTAGGAGTAGCAAAACCAGGTAGGGATTGACGAATTTAATCTTGATTGATTGTGTTTGAGTTGTGTGATTATGATATGTTTTGGCTGTGCTTGAAATTGATTGTTTGTATGAATAATTCTTGTTGAAATTTTGGTGAAAATTTGATGAAATTTGACGAAATTCAAGCTTTAAAGTTCATGTTCTT
>NC_029791.2:84442332-84445956 GCF_000816755.2 Arachis ipaensis
TTTAATTAAAAATAATATTTTAATAAAAATAATAAAATAATGCAGAAAAGGCAGTTTTCTGTAAAAGCTTTAGAAAGACAACTTTAAGCGCAGAATCTGATAATTACCTTCATAAAACACTTAGGGAGTGGTAAGAACATATTAGTGAGGCAAAGATAAAGGAAAGATAAAAAGTTAAAGAACAGATAAAAACCAAAGAAAAAGTCTGTAAAGTTTTAATGAAAGAAAAACAGACAGAGACTAGTAAACGAACTAGGGCAACTTAGTTAGTACTTGAGTCACGACTAGGGTTAGGTATTATATGAAAAGTTAAACTGTTTCAGTATAGACTTAATGAACCTATACTTGGGACAGACTAACTATTCATACCGAAATTTACATAAGCTTTAAATACATACGTTAAATAGAGAAATTAGAGCAGAGTAGAAAGATACAGAGAAAAGAGAAACCAGAACAGAGTAAAGAGATATAAAGAGAAGAGTATAAGAATAAAGAGTTAAGCCATGTAGCATGATGTTCGGTTGGATGTTCATCTGCTGCTTTTCCATTGGCCCTAGAGGTCCTGTAGGCCCAAGTTCACCTACAGTGAGTTGTTATTCCTGTAGGCCGAAGTTCACCTGCAGTGAATATCAATTGTGTATCTCAGGGTGTTGCTCCTGTAGGCCGAAGTTTACCTACAGAGAGTTGTGATACCTGTAAGCCGAAGTTCACTTACAGGGGCGCTATTTCTGTAAGCCGAAGTTCACTTACAGAGGTGTTATTTCTGTAGGCCCAAGAGATGTGTTTATTCATTTGTTACGTTAAGGCAACTCCAGATATACTTGTATAATCATCTGCTGTAGAGAGGCAGTCAGATAGATAATGGTGTGATCACTGAAAACGCTTTCCTATGGTACAGATCCCTATTTTATTTTTGTAAGGCAGAGGGGTTATTTCCTGCTACAGAAGTACCGTGACCACCTGTTCCATTTCTGTAGTGGCAGAGGGGTTATTTCCTGTATACAGAAGGTGTGTCGGCATACATCCCTGCAGTGGCAGATGTGTTATTTCCTGCGTTCAGTGGACCCTGTGGTGGCAGAGGGGTTATTTCCTGTACACAGGGGTATAGCCAATAGGAAAGCCTTATCCAGACAGAGGTTGCTGGATAACGTCGGGAGCGGGTTAGTAACTGACAGATGAGCTCATTACCTGCACTAGGGCTAGACATGCATCATTCTTGTCTGCGCATCATTCTCTGTTGCATTCCTTTCTGTGTGTGGTTTATTTCTTTATGTTTTTCTGCTTGCATACTATTTCGGTGTTTTATTGTATTCTTTTGTTTGTGTTCTACTTTCTATTGCCTCTACTTTCTCGTTCTATCTTTATCTTCTGTTTACTGCTTCGCTGTATTATGTTATTTGTTTGCTAATCGACCCCAAGTAAATGAACGTAACTAATAACCCCGACCCTACTAAGAACTCCCCAGTTCTTACCCCTTCTCTCTCCCTTCCCCCTTCAGATGGAAGTAAGAGTACCTTACCATAGTTCGCTGATGACTGTTCGCAAGAAGAGGATTCTGCTCTATATAGTCTTCGGAGTCTAGGGTAAATATCGTTCTCTGTTTACATGTATATACTGTGAGACCAGCCAACGTCTGCACCCCGTTCGTATGCGCACTTTAACCTAAATCCTGTGTACGAGATTCCTATTGTGTGGCTACTTCATGAGGTACCAGAGAGACGTCTTATGGAAAAGTCTGATCGTGCAGAGGAGTAGCAGATGATGTTCTATTTTTTGATGACGTTCTACTTGACTTGAGTTTTGAAGACCTAGAACGTAGTTTCCCTCGCTTTAGTAGTTTAGAGGGACTAGGTGAGTATAGAGTCTAGGCTAGCCTGGGCGCCAGCTGAGGGACTTCTTGAACAGGTCAGGGCTTGGGATGTTGTATATATATATGTATATAGTTATTATCTAGCTATATCTAGGGGTATTCTAACTAAAACTATATACTATAATAAAGGCTGAATCACTGAATGTTGTTAACTACTTGAGATGTATTTATGTGTGGTTGTTTATAACTGTTTTATCTGCTATCAGTTGTGAATTGCTTATGAATGATTTCGTCTATTAATCCAAATGTTTTTTTAAAAAAAAAGTACCTCGTAAAATAACTACGCTTTTAACAACGAATCAGGCTCATATAATAAATAATAGATAATAGATAGGTAGACAAGTTGGTAGCGCTCAGTTTCTAGTATGATCATGACGTACCAGAAATTGGGTCGTTACAGAAAGAGTGTCTCATGCGTATAGGATATCCCAGTGATATATGTTGCATGATTATCTCTGTGTTTTCATTTTGGGAATGTTCACACTTGACTTGAAGTGTTAAGACTGATCACCTTAACAATGATTGTTTGGTGTGAACAAGACTATAATGGGTTAACAGAGACGAGGCGTACGGGAAGGAATTCCTAATGTTAACTACGAGAGGGAATAGGAAACGTTTATGGCTACCATGAACAACGTGGCTGAAGTAGTGCGTGAAGCTGCTGTAGCAGCGGCTAGGGCTGTTGAACGTCTCTGTTGGAATGACGATGGAGAAGCTAGTGTCTTATGTCCAAACTTAGTGTAAGAAACTACTGAGAAGATAAAGGAGATTCGTCGGAAGATCCAGAGAGCATAAGGCCGCCAAAAGAGCTATGCCGATAATAGATGTAGACCCTTAGAGTTTAGTGACGGAAACCGTGTCTTTCTAGAAGTAACCTTGATTACTGGAATAGGTAGAGCCCTTAAGACTAAAAAGCTTAACCCACGATACATAGAACCTTTCCGAACAGAATTTGTGTGCCTAACTCTAGAGAATTGCGACAAAAGATTCTTGCTGAAGCTCACCAAAGTAGATTTTCTATGCATCCTGGAGTGACAAAGATGTATCGAGATTTGAAACAAATGTTCTGGTGGCCGGGCTTAAAGAAAGAAGTAGCTGATTATGTCTCAAAATGTTTAACCTGCCAGAAAATGAAGGTGGAACATCAGAAGCTGTCAAGAACCCTGCAACCCTTAGAAATACCACAATGGAAATGGGAGCAGATTTCTATGGATTTTGTATGAAATGATTTGACATATCAAGCATCATCGGTTTATATCGTAGAAAGAAGTGATAAACAGCTAAAAGGCAAGACTGTTCGCTTAGTCAAAGTAGAATGGGAACCAAGAGGAGAAGAAGAGCACACTTGGGAACTGGAAGATAAGATGAAAGCTGATTACCCGCATTAATTCCTAGGTAACTGAAATTTTGAGGGCAAAATTTTCTTTTAGGAGGGTAGAATGTAACAACCCTGATTTTCGAGTACATGAGATCTTCTCTGAAAGTACGGATTTCTCCGGAAGATCAGTAAAGGGAACACCTCTGCTATATCATCAAGAATCTCAATCCTCATTATCATTATGTCATCTTTAAGCTAGAACCTCCTTTGAGGCAAGCTCGATAATACAATCGCGAAGAACCTAGTTTTTGAACCGTATCGGTTGGCAGTTTTGATTCGGATTTTCGTAAATAGTCTCTGTTTGACGAACCGGACTCGATTCATGAGAGGAGAGAGATAATAGTATAATATTATCATTATATTAGTATTAGAAAAT
>NC_029791.2:84446007-84507073 GCF_000816755.2 Arachis ipaensis
TTTGATGAAATTTGCTGAAATTCAAGCTATGAATGTGTGTTCTTGTTGCTGCTGGAAAACGAAACCCTAGAGCTTAAATTGAGGTTTAATTTGTGTTAAAATCATGTAGAAAAGATGGGGTTTTAGTGGCTAGAAATTTATTTTGAATTATGGTAAAAATCGGTTGCTGAAAAGACTGAAAAACGGGTAAAAACAGAGAAAGAATCTGAAGAATTTATGAAGAACATGAAGAACACTTTGAGTGTGATGAAGAACAATGAAGAACACCTTTTTGATTCATAAAAGGGCAAGGAAGTAATTAATTTGGTGTTTGAGGGGTTATATGGTAATTTTTGAAAGTTAGGGTGGTAAAAGTAGAAATATTAAAAGTTACGGGTGGTAAAAAGTGAATTTTAAAGGTTAAAGGTTAAAGTAAAGTTAATTTTCGAAAATTTAATAATAAAATAATAAATAATAATAAAATATTAAATAATAATATTTAATTAAAAATAATATTTTAATAAAAATAATAAAATAATGCAGAAAAGGCAGTTTTCTGTAAAAGCTTTAGAAAGACAACTTTAAGCGCAGAATCTCATAATTACCTTCATAAAACACTTAGGGAGTGGTAAGAACATATTAGTGAGGCAAAGATAAAGGAAAGATAAAAAGTTAAAGAAAAGATAAAAACCAAAGAAAAATTCTGTAAAGTTTTAATGACAGAAAAACAGACAGAGACTAGTAAACGAACTAGGGCAACTTAGTTAGTACTTGAGTCACGACTAGGGTTAGGTATTATATGAAAAGTTAAACTGTTTCAGTATAGACTTAATGAACCTATACTTGGGACAGACTAACTATTCATACCGAAATTTACATAAACTTTAAATACATACGTTAAATAGAGAAATTAGAGCAGAGTAGAGAGATACAGAGAAAAGAGAAACCAGAACAGAGTAAAGAGATATAAAGAGAAGAGTATAAGAATAAAGAGTTAAGCCTTGTAGCATGATGTTCGGTGGTTGCTAGTAACTGACAGATGAGCTCATTACCTGCACTAGGGCTAGACATGCATCATTCTTGTCTGCGCATCATTCTCTGTTGCATTCCTTTCTGTGTGTGGTTTATTTCTTTATGTTTGTTTGCTTGCATACTATTTCGGTGTTTTATTGTATTCTTTTGTTTGTGTTCTACTTTCTATTGCCTCTACTTTCTCTTTCTATCTTTATCTTCTGTTTACTGCTTCGCTGTATTATGTTATTTGTTTGCTAATCGACCCCAAGTAAATGAACGTAACTAATAACCCCGACCCTACTAAGAACTCCCCAGTTCTTACCCCTTCTCTCTCCCTTCCCCCTTCAGATGGAAGTAAGAGTACCTTACCATAGTTCGCTGATGACTGTTCGCAAGAAGAGGATTCTGCTCTAGATAGTCTTCGGAGTCTAGGGTAAATATCGTTCTCTGTTTACATGTATATACTGTGAGACCAGCCAACGTCTGCACCCCGTTCGTATGCGCGCTTTAACCTAAATCCTGTGTACGAGATTCCTATTGTGTGGCTACTTCATGAGGTACCAGAGAGACGTCTTATGGAAAAGTCTGATCGTGCAGAGGAGTAGCAGATGATGTTCTATTTTTTGATGACGTTCCACTTGACTTGAGTTTTGAAGACCTAGAACGTAGTTTCCCTCGCTTTAGTAGTTTAGAGGGACTAGGTGAGTATAGAGTCTAGGCTAGCCTGGGCGCCAGCTTAGGGACTTCTTGAACAGGTCAGGGCTTGGGATGTTGTATATATATATGTATATAGTTATTATCTAGCTATATCTAGGGGTGTTCTAACTAAAACTATATACTATAATAAAGGCTGAATCACTGAATGTTGTTAACTACTTGAGATGTATTTATGTGTGGTTGTTTATAACTGTTTTATCTGCTATCAGTTGTGAATTGCTTATGAATGATTTCGTCTATTAATCCAAATGTTTTTAAAAAAAAAAGTACCTCGTAAAATAACTACGCTTTTAACAACGAATCAGGCTCATATAATAAATAATAGATAATAGATAGGTAGACAAGTTGGTAGCGCTCAGTTTCTAGTATGATCATGAAGTACCAGAAATTGGGTCATTACAAAAATCATATTTAAATCCTCAAATTCTCATTCTAAATTTTCGGATCCTATTTTGGGCAATATTAATTATTTACTTAAACGGTTAATTAGTCTCGGTTCTTACATTCTCCCCACCAAATAAGAAATTTTGCCCTCAAAATTTAGTGATTATTTGAGAATAGCTCGGGATAATCCTTTCGCATCTCGGATTCCAATTCCCAAGTATGCTCCTCAACTCTGCTCGCTTCCATGCAACTTTAACCAATGAAACTTCCTTTCCTCTCAGCATCTTCACACTAGTGTCGTCGATACACACCGGTGTCAATTGAAAAGTCAAGTTCTCCCTCAACTCGACCGACTCGAGCTCTAACACATGAGCCGCATCCGATGTGTACTTACAGAGTTGTGACACGTGGAATACGTCATGCAAGTTACACAAGTGAGGCGGCAAAGGTACTTGATATACCACCAGCCCGAATCGCCTCAGAATCTCAAACGGTCCAATGAACCTCAGATTCAGCTTCTTGGTTTTAATCGCTCTTCCAATCCTGGTTGTTAGTGTAACCCTTAGAAATACGTGCTCTCCTACTTCAAATTCCAATGGTTTCCTCCTCTGATCCGCATAACTCTTCTATCGACTCTGTGTCGTTAGAATTCTCTCCTGATTCTTCTTAATCGTCTCAGTAGTCTCGGCTACAAAATTAAGACCCAAAACACTTACTTCACCAGTCTCATACCAACAAAGTGGAGATTGGCACTTCCGTCCTTACAGGGCCTCATACGGAGCCATTCCAATGCTCGCATGAAAGCTATTATTGTACGCAAACTCCACCAATGGCATGTAACGGTCTTAACTTCCACGTTGATCTAATACACACGCCCTTAGCATATCTTCCAACGTCTGAATTGTCCTTTCCGACTGTCCATCCATTTGTGGATGGTACGCGGTGTTGAGATATAGCTTTCTACCGAAAGCCCTTTAGAAAGCTCCCCAAAACCTTGATGTGAATCGGGGATCACGGTCTGACACTATGCTCAATGGCATATCGTGCAACCTTACGATCTCATTGATGTACAATCTCGCCAACTCCTCCATAGAATAGCTTACTCGGATAGGTAGAAAATGAGCGGATTTGGTTTAGCGATCCACGATCACCCAAACCGCATTAAATCCTAACCTAGTCCTTGGTAAACCGGTCACAAGGTCCATCGCAATTCCTTCCCATTTCCACTGAGGAATCTCAAGTGGCTGTAGCATTTGCGATGGTTTCTGATGCTCTATTTTCACTTTCTGACACGTCAGGCACTTGGATACCACTGTAGCTACATCACCTTTCATCCCAGGCCACCAGAACATCTTCTTTAAGTCATAGTACATCTTCGTACTGCAGGGATGAATGGAAAACCCACTGTTGTGAGCTTCCAACAACAAGTCTTGCCTCAAACTCCCGACATCCGGTATACAAATTCTCCCCTTATATCTCTATAATCCTTCACCATCCTTAGTGAATTCTCCACACCTCTCCTTGCCAACTGGTTGAAATAATTGCTGAAGCCTTTGCTCATCTTGCTGAGCCCTCTGAATCTCTGTTTTAAACGTACTTGAAATCTGCAACTAATTCAAACAGGCTCTTACAGCAACTTCACCAATATCCAGCTTAAGATCCACAAACTTATCCACTAGCTCCTCTTCCTTGATTCTCATCCAAGTAGTTGTTAAAGACTTCTGACTCAACGCGTCTGCTACCACATTCGCCTTTCCAGGGTGATGACTTAGTTCGAAATCATAATCCTTTAGCAACTCCATCCACCTTTTTTGACGCATTTTAAGCTCGTTCTGATCAAAGATGTACTTGAGACTCTTATGATCAGAAAGGATGCTAAACCTCACCTATACAAGTGGTGTCTCCAAATCTTTAACGCAAACACAATCGCCGCTAATTCTAAGTCACGAGTTGGGTAATTTACCTCATGCGGTCTCAGCTGGTGCGATGCGTAAGCCACCATATTCCGGTGTTGCATCAACACGCAGCCCAAACCCTTCAGTGACGCATCACAATACACTTCAAACAGTTCATGCGGTTCCAGTAAAATCAAATACAGGTGCTGAGGTCAACTTTTGCTTCAAGGTCTGAAAACTTTCTTTACACTCTGACGTCCACACAAACGCCACCTCCTTCGTTGTCAACTTAGTCATTGGTAGTGCAATCCAGGAAAATCCTTCAATAAATCTCCGGTAATATCCGGCCAAGCCCAAGAAACTTCTGACTTCCGTCACCGTCATTGGTATTTCCTATTCCATCACCGCATCTACTTTCGAAGGATCTACGGCTATTCTTCTTTTTCTCACCACGTGACCTAGGAACTTCACTTCCTCTTTCCAGAACTCACACTTGGACAACTTAGCATACAATTTCTGCTATTTCAAGATTTGTAACATAATTCTCAAGTGTTCCTCATGCTCCTTTGACATCTTAGAATAAACTAAGATGTTGTCGATGAAAATCACCACGAATTTGTCTAGAAAGGGATGAAATACTCTGTTCATGTAATCCATGAATACAGCAGGTGTATTCGTTAACCCAAAGGACATCACCGCAAACTCGTAGTGTCCATAGCGCGTCCTAAACACAGTTTTCGGGATATCATCCTCCTTCACCCTTATCTAATGGTAACCAAATTTCAAATCGTTCTTTGAAAACACCCCAGCTCCTTGCAACTGATCCATCAAGTCATCTATCCTTGGCAGCGGGTACTTATTTTTCACAGTCACTTTGTTCAATTGTCAGTAATCCACACAAAGTTGCATTCCTCTGTCCTTCTTCTTTACCAATAAAACTGGTGCTCCTGACGGAGATACACTCGGTCGAATGAACCTCTTATTCAGAAGCTCTTCCAACTGAGTCTATCGGAGCCATTCGGTACGGTGCAATCGATACTAGACTGGCCCCCGGCACCATGTCAATCACAAATTCAATCTCCCTTTGAGGTGGAAACTCAGGAATATCTTTCGAGAAAACCTCCGGAAAGTCTCTAACTACCGGAATTTGATCTATCTCCTGATTGTCACCTAACGCATTAGCAACCAACAATATATAACCCTGACACTCTTCCCCACTACAATGCACCATTACAGAGTTCAGATAGTAACCCTGACACTTTTCCTCCATGAGTATTGTAACAACCCTAGTTTTTGAAAATAAATAATTAGTTATTTGTGATTTATTTTAAGAAAATTATTTGTGATTTATTTTAAGAAAATTACTTTAACAACCTTAGTTTCATCATAATTGAAGTTTAAATTAATTATAATTTTATTATAATCTTTATTATAATTGAGTATTCCACATAAGTTTAGTAATTGAAAAATAAGAAAGAGTTGTATAATTTAATTTAAGTAACTTTTACTATGAATAATTTATTAAGAATAATTAAATTGATTTAATAGGTTGAGAAATTTGGATTAAGTTTGATGATGTCTTAGTGTTTCAATTGGAGTATTGAATTCAGGTTATGGTTGTGAATGTTTTTGGGCTTTGTTGTGAGTGTTTGAAGCTGTAATTGATATTGGTTTTTCTGATTTTGATAGAATTGTTGAAAAATTCTGAATCTATACTGAATTAGTTGAGTTGTGTGGCTGAAATTATGATTGGAATGATTGAGATTTTTTATTGGAACTTTGGTTGGAATTCGTTGATTTTGTGAAATTGAATTACAAATTGTTTGATGAGAGATTATTATGATTTCTGTATTTTGATGGATCAATTTGACATTGATGCTATTGAATTGGTTTATTGTAATGGACTTAGTTAGGGATTAATTGAAGTTGGGCTTAAGGAATAATTGGAAGACTGAATCTTGAAATAATGAACTAATTGCTGAAAATCTGATTTTTTAAAAAAATTAAAAGATAACTTTGGAAGTAAATCAGTTATTCAACGATAATCAAAATGATATGAGAGTAAAGGCTGAGTAAACTATAATAAAAGTTGTTGTTGGGATTCAATTTTGAGAAGTTTGAATTAACTATAGAACTAGTTATGATTTTTCAAAATGTAAAACTTAATTTTCTGCATTACTTTTAAATGAAGCCGGAGACTTTGATAACCTATAACTAATTTTGTAATGATTGAAATTGTGTGGGACCAAGTCGGGATTAAGCAAGGGAATATAGGAAGCTGGACTGTTGAATTTGAGACTTTTTCATTAAGTTTCTGATTTATGGTGAATTTGTGAATTATGAATGTCAAATCTGGTTTTCTGCAGAACGCTTAACACAGCAGCAACTTGTTTCCTCTATTAGAAATTCACCAGTTTGAATTTTGAAATGGAACCAATTTTAAATGAAACTCTGGTCCTAGTACTTTAATTTCATAAAATTTTATAATTGTTATAGTTGTGGTTTTAATGATATGGATTTTTAAAGTAAGATGTATTATGCAGTAAAAATCAGGTTTTGTTTTCTAAGTCAAGAACTTTGAGACTTTATAATTTTTAATTCTGGAATGATATTGAGATGTAACCAATTGGAGGTGAAAGTTTAGTATGTATAGTATATATGATTTAAATTTCAGGGTTTCCATGTTTTAGTAAGTGAGTTATGGGACTTGGAAGAGGTTGTGTTCAATGATTTGTAAAACAGACTTCAACAGAAAATTACCTAACTTCCAAGCTACGTAACTCCTTCATTAAAAATGGTATGACCCTGGAACCAATTGAGAAAGAAATTTGGATAAGTTATGTTTAAGAACATTAATTTTGAAGGTTTTTGGATTTAATTTGGATTTTATATGAAATTTTGAATGTTGTACGCTGCTGCTGTCTTCTGGTTTTAAGGCACTACAGAGCAGTCGCGATTTTGCTTATATTCTCGAAGCTAGAGCAAGCGAAAAACTGTGATTTTTGAGTTAATAGAAAGCTTAATCCGAGACGGTCGCATGGATACAAGGTTTGTACAATTCCAAATTCGTTTGATATTTTAAAAATAAAACTGAAATCAGACTGTCGATGTTGTTTTGGTAATTACTTGGATATGGAATTTGAGAAATAGATTTTCTATACTATTATCAAATGTTTTTGAGAATATATATTGTTGTGGCAATTGTTGAGAAAGGTTTGATGAGATGTTGAGAAAGAGGGAACCCGTAAGGGTGGTTAAGTCCGGGTGTTAGGGGAGGTGCTGTCAAAATTTTATAAAAATCTGAGGTTTTATTCGAAAAGTCATTTTAAAAGGTTTGAACTTGAAAAAATATATTATTTGTGTTTTATCTAAATAAGAGAAGAATTATACTATTTAGAATTTGGAATTATCAAGGAAATGTTTATGTTTCAGGTTTGAATTATTTAAGAAAGGAATTATGTTTTGAATTCAATATAATATGAAAAGAGTTATGCTTTGGGCTTGAAATAGAGGATTACTTTTCAGGAGTTTGGTGAATTTTATAATATTTGAATCCGAATGATAAAAAGAAATGGTTTGAGCTAAGTTGTTGTAAAAGTGAAAGATGTGAAGTTTGTATAGTATGATTGAATTTGTATAGTATAATTGAACAAAGAAAAAAAGAGGCATTGCCAAAAAATGTGAAAGTGATAATGAATGATGATAATGAGAATGATTATGTGATGATCTGCTGCACTGAGGCAGTCAGATAGATGGTGGTACAACCACTGAGAGTGCTTTCCTGGGATACCTTGCTATAATGCTTTGCTGTAAGACAGAGGTTGCTTACAGAGGTATCAAGATTAGTGTGCTCCTGTAAGACAGAGGTTGCTTGCAGTGGATTCCGTGCAAGACAAAGGTTACTTGCAGTAGGTATTGCCAACAGGAAAGCCTTATCCAGACAGAGGTTGCTGGATAACGTCGGGAGCGGGTATGTAACCGACAAATGAGTTCATTACCTGTACTAGGGCTAGACATGCACCATCCTTATTTGCGCATCTGCATTTGATTATTGTGCTGCTTGTCTTGTTGTGATTTGTTTGTATGTTGAATTAAATCTCTTGCTTGTACTTTTAGTTTCTGGATGTTTTAAAGAGATTAATAATTGACGTTGTGATTGGGAATTAATTAAGTGGCTGCAAAAGGATTGATATAATTAATCTTGTCATTGAGATATGTTTTGAGTTTAGAGTCTTCGAAAGAGGTGATCAATTAGTTAAAGTAAAGCTAAGAGTATATCCAAAAGGTTTGATGAAATATAGTTTCCTTGAGTATGTTAATTATTTGCATTTTATTTCATTAATTTTACGGCATTCCCATTCCCTACTGAGAACGTGTGGTCTGTTCTCACCCCAAAATCTTCCACCTTTTCAGTGACACAGGTTCGAAGACACAGTGTGAAGCTGCGGGCGATTATAGAATTTATTTATAAGTTAAGTGTGAGTTAATTTGCTTTCATAGAGTTCCCTCGCCCTTATTGCTTAAGATTTTTATTTTATACAGAGGGGTAGGATTTGTATCTGAGTTTTATTTGAAATCTTTTGTATGACAGATATTATTATTAATAATTATGTGATTATTACTACTTGGTGATGTTTGCTATATGATTTTAATAAATAAAAACAAAATTTTTTGGCATTTTCTACTAAAACTGAAACATGATATCAAACTAAAGGCTCAATATTAAATAGCTAATAAGGGAAACAGTTCAGTAACGCCTTACTTTTGGTACGATCATGACGTATTGGAAGTTGGGTCGTTACAAATGGTATCAGAGCAGTTCGTTCCTGTTAGAGCCTTGGGAATGGACTGACTATGCTTCATTGCATACTCTGAGTGTCTGTTATGCTTAGTGACTTGTTCTGATAACAAGAGTTTGTATTTTATTTGCATGACTGTCTGATGATTAACACTGTTGGTTTACCATTCATGCTTCATGGTATCAGGTCTGGCCAACTTAATACTAATGATTTATGTATATGGGAACACTAATAGGTTATCATAGATGAAATAGAAGTTATAAGTGATGCAACTCACGGGGTTTGGGAGCGTTAGAGGTTATGAAGTTAGCTTCGATTCAACGTATAATCTTTATTCGTGCCACATGAACTCGTGCCATCTTTTTCTTCGTTGCTTTCATTGGAATTCTCTGGTTTGAATTTTCTCCTTAGAATGTGATTTGATTGTTTCCCAACCATACCTTTTCATTCTTGTACACCTTTGTTTGCCTATGAATCTGATTGCTTAGGTAACTCTTTGAATATTCATTCTTGACATGCCTATGCTCTTGTTCATATATTATGTTTTCTTTGATTTAAGTTTGAATTTATTTTTTCTAGCAATTTTCGAGGGCGAAAATTTTTCTAAGGTGGGTAAAATGTAACAACCCTAGTTTTTGAAAATCAAATAATTAGTTATTTGTGATTTATTTTAAGAAAATTATTTTGCTAAAGGTAATTAAATGGAGTTTCATCATAATTGAAGTTTAAATTAATTAGAATTTTATTATAATCTTTATTATAATTGAGTATTCCACATAATTTTAGTAATTATATTGGAAGTTGGGTCGTTACAAGTATCCTTGGACGAAACTACTGTCTTTGCATATTCTTCCACCACTCTCGCCTTATTCACCAAATCAGAGAAAATACGAATCTCCATAGGAGCCACAGCAGTCATGATGCTATCCTTCAATCCCCTTTGGTACTTGATACATTTCCATCTTTCGTAGGTCTTCGGGGCACCCTGACAGACTGATGTGGCGGAAAATTGCCAACTAAGAATTTAAAATAAGAACAGCGTTGCAAGTACAGTTCTTAACTGACAAAAATTCCGCTTATCAATTTAGAAGGGTTGTCACAATTTTAGAATAAAAATAATGGGAGTAGGAATCCCAGGTCGTCTCCCAACGAGTTGATAAAAGGGTGCTATCTTATTAGTCATGGGTTTTTTGAGAAATTTTTAGAGTTGGAGAACAGGAAAATAAATGAGTGTGAATTAAAGGAATGTAAATTAAAAGAGAATTTATATAATCAGAATAAAAGCCTTGACTGGGGGTAGTGTTCATACATCAGTTCGAGCTATAACGGACCGGGTTGGCTGACCTCTTAGAAGGTTGGCCCATGACCGACCTCTTAGAAAGTTGGCCCATTACCGACCTCTTCACAAAGAGTTCGGCCAAATCGTCAAAAGAGCCCAAAGCAGGCCCAAACGAAGGAACACAGCCCAATCTAAAAGCAGCCAAAGCCTAGAAAGATAAGGGCGGTTCCCCTTAAAGATAAGATGACTTCACTCAAAGATAGATAAGAAAAGATAACTATCTTATCCCCAGAAAGGTCACTCCACACTACTATAAATACACTAGAGCACCCAGGTATAACTCATACTCTGATTCTACTAAAAACCTACTTAAAGCCCATGCTAACTTAAGCATCGGAGTCTATTACAGGTACCACCACCCTCCGGCCATCAGATCCAACAGGTCAGACACGACAGCTTCGGCCACCAGATCCAACAAGTCAGACACGACAGCTCCGGCCACCACAGAAAATCTCATCTGAGATCGACCTTCAGTTTCAGGTAACCCTCAGAACATTAGCGCCGTTGCCGGGGAACCTAGAAGTCATCCTATCACCATGGCGGACAACATGGACAATGATCACAACTCTGATTTAGAAAACAGGACGCCACACAAGAACGCGGACACCATGATAAACCACTATTTTATGGTTTATCTTCTGCTAATTTGAGTGGTTTTCATCAACTCTTTACTCACTTATTCATATAAATTGCATGGTTTTATATCTTCCTTCCTAATTTTGTTCTATAATTGGAAACTTGCTTCCCAAGCCTTTAAATTACCAAAAAATTAATTCCCTCTTGTCACCATTCGATGCCTTGATATGTGTGTTAATTGATTTCAGGCTTTATAGGGCAGGAATGGCTTAGAGGATGGAAAGGAAGAATGCAAAAGTGGAAGGAATACAAGAAGTTGAAGAAATTGCTAAGCTGTCCAGCCTAACCTTCTGGTACTAAATCGATCATAACTTGAGCTACAAAGGTCCAAATAATGCGGTTCCAGTTGCGTTGGAAAGCTAACAACCGAGGCTTCGAAATGATATATAATTTTCTATACTTGCTTTGAGGAGAGACGACACGGACGCGTGCATCATGCGCACACGTCGCATCTACGAAAATCAGCGTGATAGAATTTGCAATCAGCGATTTCTGGGCTGTTTTCGACCCAGTTCGCGGCTCAGAAAATACAGATTAGAGGCTATAAAGTGGGGGAATGCATTCATTCAACCGGACACAATAGAGACAATATTCATATACATAATTTTAGGTTTTAGATGTAGTTTTTAGAGAGAGATGCTCTCTCCTCTCTCTTAAGATTTAGGATTAGGATTAGGATTTAGGATTTCTATTATGATTAGGCAACTTCTCTTCATTCCAGGTTCAACGTTCCTTTAATTTATTTTCTACTTTTATTTATTCTATTAATTTAATTATTATTTATCTTTTCAATTTGGCTTATGAACACCATGTTAGAGTTGATTTCTTTATTTAATATAATTTGAGGTATTTCAGACTTATGATTGCTTTCTTTAATTTATGTTATTGATGCTTCGAATTAATCCAAATTATTTTCATTCAAGTAGATTTTCTTCCCTTTTTGGCTCTGGTTGAGTAATTGGTGACACTTGAGTTATCAAAGTCAACAGTTGATTGAAAATTGGAATTGCTGATTGATTTGGATCCCTCTAAAGCTAGTCTTTCTATAGGAGTTGACTAGGACTTGAGGAATCAAATTAATTAGCCCACTTGACTTTCCTTTATTTAGTAAAGGTTAACTAAGTGGGAGCAATAAACAATTCTCATCACACCTGATAAGGATAACTAGGATGGGATTTCCGGTTCTTATACTTTGCCAAGAGTTTTTCTAATTATTAATTTATTTTTCTTGCCATTTAAATTATTGTTCTCTATTTAGAAAACCCAAACGATACCCTTTTTCATAACCAATAATAAATTATACTTCCCTGCAATTCCTTGAGAAGACGACCCGAGGTTTAAATATTTCGGTTATAAATTTTATTGGGTTTTGTTACTTGTGACAACCAAACTTTTGTACGAAAGGATTCTCTGTTGGTTTAGAAACTATACTTGCAATGCGATTATTTTTATAAAATTCTAAACTAGCAGGAATCTAATCGTTCAAAATGCCGCCGTTGCCGGGGAATTGCAAACGTGTGCCTTATTATTGGTTATTGTAAATATTTGCTTTTTGCTTGTTTATTTGTTTTTATTTTTGTTTTTATTTTTACTTTTTCGTAAATTAAGAGGTTATTGGTTTTTATTTAGTTATTAAAATTTTCGAAAATAATGTTCCTTGTTCTTTCTTGATTTTCAAGTTGTTCTTCGTATTCATCTTGACCTTCAAGTTGTTCTTGGTTGTTTCCTTCATTTTGATCTAAAAATTTTAAGTTTGGTGTCATTTTATTGTTTTTCTCTTTCCTCATTAAATTCAAAAATATCTTTTCTCTTTATTTTAATTGATTTTTTCAAAAATTACAAAAAAAAAATTCAGATTTTTATTTTAAAATTTTTATCTTATCTTAGTTTTAAATTTTAAAATTCAAATCTTTTTCAAAAATCATATCTTTTTCAAAATCTTTTCTTATCTTATTTCAAAATCAAATTTCAAATTTCAATATTTAAATTCCAAAATTTAAAATTCAAATTTCAAAATATAAATTTAAAATTTTAAAAATCAAACCTTTTCAAAATTTAAACCTTTTTTAAATCTTTATCTTATATTGTTGTCAGTGTTTCTAGTTTTAGGAGTTTATTTTCATTAATTTTTTATTAGTTTTTGTTTTTATTTTATTTTGCTACTATGAATTCTCACACCTCTGGTTTCAAGTTTGGTTCTAATGTTGTTGGAAGGAATGGAAGCTATAACAGGAACATGCATCAAGGTCGAAACAATCAAAGTTGGAAGGAACCACGAGGATCTGATCAACCCTTTCGGCAAGAACACCTTCCAAGATACCATGGACAACGACCATCCTACAATGCATGCCCAGATATTAGATATGGTGGACGCCTTCGTTACAACCAACATCCACCAAATTACTATGGTCAGGAGCCATTCGGAGGTGCATACCAAGATGATAGATATGGTAGACCCCCTTGTAGTTACCAACAAGCCCCATCATATGCTTATGAATCACCTCCCCAACACCTTTGAACCACCACACTCACAAGTCCCATTACACCATTCACCTCCATATGACCCTAACCCATATCCACCCCAACCTCCACTGGATGACAACACCCTTGGTGTTATTCACCAAGGGCAAACAGAGCTTCAAACCACACTTACCTCTATCACTAGTCTCACCTCTACTCTTCAAGCACTTATATCCCGCATGGACCAATCCTCCACCTCGAATAATCAGCCCTCAAGCTCTGGTGCACCACCACCCTTTATGGAAGAACATCCATGAACCACCACCCTTGAGAAAAATTGTCATGAAGTGGAAGACATCAAGGAGGAGTTTGATTTTGTACTAGAACAACTGGAGGAAGCCGTAATTATTGAAGAGGAAGAAGCAGTTGAAGACTTAGGAAATGCTGAACCTCCATGGGAAAGTCAAGTCCTAGAGCCTCCTTCCAAGATGTTTGAAATTGATGTTGAGGAGGGTGTACAACCTCCAAGACATATCATGGTTGAAGACTTTGAAGGGGATGATCAAGAGATGGATTCAATCATTAATGAATTCTTATCTACATTTGAATCCTCTCCCATTGGACTTGACATGGAGATTAAAGAAGAAGAAGCACAACCTCCCATGCCCTTGGTGAACAATGAAGAAGAGATCAAATTGGAAGAAAGCTACCAAGAGGAAGAGGTTGATATTGAAAAAGCTTGCAAAGAGGTGGAAGTTGTCAAGGAAGAGCTCAAGGGAATGGAGATCGAAATCACCTTGCCAAAATTGTTGGAGACCTCTCCCCCAAAGCCATCACCATCCATCCCTTCATTCAAGTGGGTAAATCTTTCATCTCTAAGCTTAATTAGCTCACTTGAATATGCTTTGCTTGAGACAGATAGGCAACTCAGAACTCTTTGTGGCTATAAGAGTAAGAGGGAGATGGTTCGTGGTAAGAGTTATCCTGCAAGGTTCAATATGGTTGCACGCTCCAAATTGAAGTACAAAGGTTGGTACAATTCTCAATTGAATGGGTCTAGGAAGCTGTTTGGATGTCTCAGTGAGAATTTCAATTGCGTGCCACCCGGTTGGAAAAATGATGATCAACAAGAAGACGGGTGCAAAAGCAAGATTTGGGACCCCGGAATTCATTCTAGCAATCAACACTCTTGGAGCCTTGTCACTTGATTTAACTTACTTGAAGGCTTTATGCAACTAGTATGGGATCCCGGAGGCTATTGGAATTGCAAACATTGGTGGAGATTTCTGGATGAGTTCAAGCACAAGCCACCATAACAGGGAACTCATCAAATGTCCAACTTAAGGACTTTATCCAAAAGTGCTAGGTGGGAGACAACCCACCAAGGTATACTCTTTCCTTTTTATTCTAAGTTTTATTTTATTTTATTTTCATTTGTGTTCATTCATAATTTCTGCATAATCATCTGCATTCTGCATATTTTCTTTGTTTTTTCATTGTTGCATTTGCATCTTTGATTGAATATTTGTTTTTGATTGCATATTTGTTTCATTTTGTGCATATTCTACCACTGCTTGGTTAAAGTAATATTTTCTTTTTCAAGAAACTTTTTAGAGTATTTCACAAATTTGAATTAAAATTTTTATTGAACTTGTTTGAAGAAATATTATATTGGAACATGGTTTAGAGTTTGAACACATAAAACCAGTGAGATTTTGAGCCTATTTGATTGGTTGCATTTTATCAACCAATATTTTATTTTTAGTGTGTATTTTTCTCTCTAAAATTGTGATCTTTGTCTTGCTTAATTCTATATTTCCATTATTTGATGTATGCATACACTTATATGATTGGGGCCTTTGTTTCACTAAGCTTACATACCCATATGGCCTTACCCTTTCATTATCCTTTGCAAACCAATGTTGAGCCTATTATACCCCTTTGTTCTTTACTTTAGCACATCATTAACTCTAAGTGGAAAACAATAATGTCCTTAATTTGAATTCTTGGTTAGCTTAGACTAGTGAGAGAGCTCATGAATTAAGTGTGGGGAAATTGGGATTGAAAATAGTTGGTTTGAGAATTGGGTGTTATATATTCTTGAGAAAATGTGAAAAAGAATGTTGAGGACATGTTTATGCATTCAATACCTTAATAATATGCATTGAGAAAAATAAAAGAAAAGAAAAGAAAAAGAGAAAAAAATAGAAAAAGAAAAAAAAGAGAGAAAAAGAAAAAAAAGAGCAAATAAGTAAAAAGGGGACAAAATGCCCCAAAGTAAGTAGTGAAAGCAATGCATATGTACTGTACTTGAAATTAGGATGCATGAATATGTGGTAAACATGGTTAAATGGATATTTAGATGTGGTATTATGATTACATAGATTGTCTAAAGTTAGGTGGAAAGTTTAAGTTAATTAAGGATTCAGATTTTAGTCCACTTGCCAAATACAATCCTACCTTGACCCTAACCCCATTACAACCCTTAAAAGACCTCTTGATATGTGTATTTGTGCATTAAATTTTTGTCGATTGTTAGAAGAAAAGCAAGCCTTAGAAAGCAAGATTAGTAGAGAATTGAGAGATCGAACCTTAAACACTTGAGTGATTAGAGTGTATACAGTTCCGGTGAGGGCTCGATGCTCGATTCTTTGTTCCCGGCTTTCATGAGCTATTTTCTTTTGCAGGTTTACTTGTACTTTATTTTATGATTTGAATTAGTGAAAGCCAGTTCATATTTATTCTTGGAGAATTTATTTACTTTTAAACCAAGTGGGTAAAAACATTTTGCATTTAGTTGCATTCATCTAGATAGGTTGCATTTCATACATTCTACCATTCCTCTTCACTCTTATAGTTTCTCTTGAGCTTAGCACGAGGACATGCTAATGTTTAAGTGTGGGAAGGTTGTTAAACCACTATTTTATGGTTTATCTTGTGCTAATTTGAGTGGTTTTCATCAACTCTTTACTCACTTATTCATATAAATTGCATAGTTTTATATTTTCCTTCCTAATTTTGTTCTATGATTGGAAACTTGCTTCCCAAGCCTTTAAATTACCAAAAAATTAATTCCCTCTTATCACCATTCGATGCCTTGATATGTGTGTTAAGTGATTTCAGGATTTATAGGGCAGGAATGGCTTAGATGATGGAAAGGAAGCATGCAAAAGTGGAAGGAATACAAGAAGTTGAAGAAATTGCTAAGCTGTCTAGCCTGACCTCCTGGTACTAAATTGACCATAACTTGAGCTACAAAGGTCCAAATAACGCGGTTCCAGTTGCGTTGGAAAGTTAACACCCAAAGCTTCAAATTGAGATATAATTTGCTATAGTTTCCTTGAGGATAGATGACGCGGACGCGTGCATCACGCGCACGTGTTGCATCTGCAAAAATCAGCGTGACAGAATTCGCAATCAGCGATTTCTGGGCTGTTTTCGACCCAGTTCTCGGCCCAGAAAACACATATTAGAGGCTATAAAGTGGGAGAATACATTCATTCAACAAGACATAACAGAGACAACATTCATATACATAATTTTAGGTTTTAGATGTAGTTTTTAGAGAGAGAGGCTCTCTCCTCTCTCTTAGGATTTAGGATTAGGATTAGGATTAGGCTACTTCTCTTTATTCCAGGTTCAATGTTCCTTTAATTTATTTTCTATTTTTATTTATTCTATTACTTTAATTGTTATTTATCTTTTCAATTTGGCTTATGAACGCCATGTTAGAGTTGATTTCTTTATTTAATATAATTTGAGGTATTTCAGACTTATGATTGCTTTCTTTAATTTATGTTATTGATTCTTCGAATTAATCCAAATTATTTTCATTCAAGTAGATTTTCTTCCCTTTTTGTCTCTGGTTGAGTAATTGGTGACACTTAAGTTATCAAACTCAGCAGTTGATTGAAAATTGGAATTGCTGATTGATTTGGATCCCTCTAAAGCTAGTCTTTCCATAGGAGTTGACTAGGACTTGAGGAATCAAATTAATTAGTCCACTTGACTTTCCTTTATTTAGTAAGGGTTAACTAAGTGGGAGCAATAAACAATTCTCATCACACCTGATAAGGATAACTAGGATGGGATTTCCGGTTCTTATGCATTGCCAAGAGTTTTTCTAATTATTAATTTGTTTTTCTTGCCATTTAAATTCTTATTCTCTATTTCAAAAACCCAAATGATACCCTTTTCCATAACCTATAATAAATCATACTTCCCTGTAATTCCTTGAGAAGACGACCCGGGGTTTAAATACTTCGGTTATAAATTTTATTGGGTTTTGTTACTTGTGACAACCAAGCTTTTGTACGAAAGGATTCTCTGTTGGTTTAGAAACTATACTTGCAACGCGATTATTTTTATAAAATTCTAAACTAGCAAGAATCTAATCCTTCACACCACACCTGAGAAAAATAGAGAAAAGCATCCTCCAAATACAGAAATTCTAGAAGCTCTTCGAGAACAGCATAATCGTCTCAAACAGCTCGAACAGGAAGTAGAACACCAACGCGAAGCTGAGAGGTACCTCCGGAGAGAAACTAGACGACATCGAGAACTAGAAGATAAGCTCTTAAAGCTCCAGGCTGATTGATAAACCCCAATTTTGTGGTTTATCTTGTGCTTATTTTGGGGGATTTTATCACCTTTTCCCACATTTATTCAATAAAATAGCATGGTTTTGTAATTCTCTCTTAAATTGTGCTTAAGTGTAAAAACATGCTTTTTAGACCCTAAATTGGTGATTTTAATTCACTTTAATTCCATTCGATGCCTTGATATGTTTGTTGAGTGATTTTAGGTTCATAAGGCAAGTATTGGATGGAAGAATTGAAGAGAAAAGCATTCAAAAAGGGAGAAATCATGAAGAAATGAGCTTTTGGAGAATTGAGGGCCACGCGCACGCGTCAGGCACGCGTATGCGTTCATTGGAGATTTTCAAGCCACGCGCACACGTCACTCACGCGTACGCGTGAATAGAGGTTTTTGTCATCGACGCGCACGCGTCATCCACGCGTACGCGTGACGCTCAGCACGTGACCCACTTAAAGTGAAATCGCTGGGGGCAATTTCTGAGCTGCCCAGACCCAAATCCAACTCGTTTCTGAGGGTATTTCTTGCAGAATTCAAGCTTGAGCAAAGGGGGAGCACTTAGTTGTAGAATAGCATCATGTAGTTTATTTTTTAGAGAGAGAAGCTCCCTCTTCTCTCTAGCTTCTCTCTAGAATTAGGTTAGGATTAGGTTAATTTCTCTTACATCTAAGGTTTAATTATTGTTTTTATCTTGTTTCATTTATGAATTCTTGCTTCTACACTTTCATTCTCTTAGTTTATGATCTTAATTTTACTTTTATGTTTCTTTTATGTTCATGAATAAACATGTTAGAGTTTGATCTCTAGTTTTTGAGTAGTTTTCTAGATTCTTGGCCTAGGCTAATGGAATTTAGTGACCTTGAGTCATTTGGTCTCAATGAATTGGTGATTTGAGAACCCTATGTGATTAATATGACACTAACCCACTACTAATCTAATTAGTAGATAGGTTGGGACTTATGGGTTGATGTGATCAAACCTATTTAACGTACTTCAAGCTTAGGAGTAGATATTACGTACTTAAAGCTTTTGGAGGTAGACTTTGTAACAACCCTAATTTTTGAGTATGCGAGATCTTTTCTGAATACACGGATTTCTCTAGAAGATCAGTAAAGAGAATACCTCTTCTGTATCATCAAGCATCTCAATCCTCATTGTCATTATATTATCTTTAACTCAGGACCTTAGTTGAGACAAGCTCGATAACGCGGTCACGAAGAACCTAGTTTTTGAACCGTATCGGTTAGAGGTTTTGATTCGGTTTTTCGTAAATAGTCTCAGTTTGACAAACTGGACTCAATTTATGAGAGGAGAGAGATAATAGTATAATATTATCATTATATTAGTATTATAAAATGCTTGAATGATATTATAAGGTTACCTGGTCTGTTTTAGTTAAAAACAGAAAATCGGTTTAACCGGGTTTACGGTTTACTGGTCCAGCTTAGCACCAGCACTCTCTGATGAATTTAGCAATGCTAAGGCCTCATTATACATGTACTATTCTTATAATAAATATGTTACTAGTGTCATTTATGCTAGTAGCTCAGAAAATAATTTTTAGAGATGTTTTTACGAGTGTTCCGATACACCTAGTTTTAGTAGTTGTACACCAGAGATATTTCTTGATGTTCTTCCTTAAGAATCATGCTTAACTTGACTTGAGGGCCAAGAAACGTTAATTTCCAGCAACTATAAGGTGAGATATCTCTTCCTAACATGCTGAGGGAGATTTGGTCAGTTGAGAGTTTGTGGATTTAAAGTTGGTTTTGATGTGTTTTAGGAGGAAAAAGTGCTTTAAGAACACTTCAAAGAGTAACCGGAATTGGAGCAGCAAATCAAGGTACGGTGTCACGAAATTAATCTTGATTATTTGTGTTTGACTTGTGTGAATGTTGTATAAATTGGCTGTGTTAAAAATTAGTTGCATATATGATTGATTCTTGGTGAAAATTTGGTGAAATTTTGATGAAATTTGATGAAATTCAAGCTTTAAAGTTCATGTTCTTGGGCAGCTGGAAAAAATGAAACCCTAAGTTTAAATTGAGGTTCAATTTATGTTGAAATCATGTAGAAAAGATGGGGTTTTAGTGGCTGCAATTTTATTTTGAATTATGGTAAAAATCGGTTACAGTGAGAGTGTGTGTGTATGCTCCTGTAAGTCAAAGGACTCTTACAGTGAGAGTGTGTGTATGCTCTTGTAAGTCAAAGGACTCTTACAGAGAGTGTGTTGGGCAGATATAAGTTAACTAGCTCCGCCATGCAAGTCAAAGGACTCTTGTAGTGGTTTGCCTCACAAGTCAAAGGACTCTTGCAAGGGACATTACCAACAGGAAAGCCTTACCTGGTCAGAGGACTCCGGGTAACGTCGGGAGCGGGTATGTAACCGACAAATGAGCTCATTACCTGCGCTAGAGCTAGACATGCATCATATTTGGTTGCGCATTTCCTCTGTTATGATTGTTGTTTGAATGTATGCCTTCTTTGTTTTCATTCTATTCTCTGTGTCTGTGTTTTGTTTTCTTGTATTCTTTTGTTTGTGTTTTGCTTTCTGTTTTCTTTATTTTCTCTATTTATCTGTTTCTTCTGTCTACTGCTTCTCGGTATTCTGCTATTTATCTGCTAAACAACACAGAATTAATGAACGTAACTAATAACCCCGGCCCTACTAAGAAATCCCCAGTTCTTACCCCTTCTCTCTCCCTTCCCCCTTCAGATGGAAGTATGAGTACCCTTCCGTAGTTCGCTGACGATCGTTCCTAAAAAGGATTATGCTCCACGTAGTCTTCTGAGTCTAGGGTGAATCTCGTTCTCCGTTTACATGTAAATACTGTGAGATCAGCCAACGTCTGCACCCCTTCATATGTGAACTTTAACTTAAATAATGTGTACGAGACTCCTGTTGTGTGACTACTTGATGAGGTACTAGAGAGACGTCCTATGGCAATGTCTAATTGTGCAAAGGAGTAGTAGATGATGTTCTACCTTTTGGTGACGTTCCACCTGACTTGAGTTTTGAAGACCTAGAATGTACTTTCCCTCGCTTTAGTAGTTTAGAGGGACTAGGCAAGTATAGAGTCTAGGCTAGCCTAGGTGCCAGCTTAGGGACCTCTTGAACAGGTCAGGACCTGGGATGTTGTATGTATATATATGTATTTAGTTATTATCTAGCTATATCTAGGGGTGTTCTAACTAAAAGTCTATACTCTAATAAAGGCTGGATCACTAAATGTTGTTAGCTGCTTGTGATGTATTTATGTGTGGTTGCTTATAACTGTTTTATCTGTTATTATTTGTGAATTGATTATGAATGATTCTGTCTATTAATTCAAACGTTTTCAAAAAAAAAAAGTACCTCGCTAACTAAATACGCTTTTAACAACGAATCAGGCTCATATAATAAATAATAGATAATAATTAGGATGACAAATTGGTAGCACTCAGTTTCTGGTATGTCCTAGGCGTACTGAAAATTGGGTCGTTACAGACTTAGTAGATTGGCCTCTCTTAATTATCAATGTATGGTTTTTAGACAAGGATGGTGATCTCAATTACCTATGTCTAGCTAGGAGTTCTTTTCCTTTATTTTATTAGTTCTTGTCATTTACTTTCTTGTCATTGATTTTCTTGCCCTTTTATCAATCAAACCCCTTGGTTCTTCATAGCCAATAATTGACCACTTCATTGCAATTTCTTGTGAGACGACCCAGAGTTTAAATACTTCAGTTAATTCTTATTGCGGTTTGTACTTGTGACAAAACCAAATTTTTTTTATATGAGAATTGTTCGTTGGTTTGGAGCTATGCTTACAACGAAGTTCTTATTTCTACAAGAGAAATTCTAGACCATCGAGCAAATCCCAACATCAAAATGGCGCCATTGCCGGAGAATTGCAATGGTGCTTTGTTATTGGCTATTGTATATATTGTGAATAGCTTGATTTTTGGTTTGTTTTTTGGTTTTTACTAGTTGTAGGACTTTGTCTTCTCTATTTCTTGTTAGCTTTTATTTTTATTTTCTCTTTCACTATGAATTCTCACCCCTTTGGCTATGAATTTGGTTCAAACTATGTTGTAGGAGATGGAATTTACAATGATAGCATGCATCAAGGATTTGGAGACCAAAGGTGGGAGGAGCCCCAAGTTTATGAATAACCTTCTTGGCAACAACCTCCTTCCGAATCAAGTTTGACAAAAGTGCTTGGGGATATGACTACTCTCCTCATGGAGATGCGCAAGGACCAAAAAGCGTTTTATTCCCGCCAAGCCGTTCAAGCGTCACCCCAACGTAACTACTCTCCGGATTCTTATGGGTATAATCCTAATCCTATTGCATACCAATCTAATGTATATGATGATCCTTATTGTGATTGTCAACCACAACCACCACATACATATGATCCCTTCCTTCAACGTGATATTGAAACACCTTACTCACAAGCCCCTTACCACCAAACACCTCCATATGACCCTAATCCTTACCCACCACCCCAACCACCTTTTGAGCCATATGAACCATACATGGAACCACAACCATTCCATCACAATTACTCTCAAAAACCACCTCAATATGCACCATCTCCATACCCTTCCCAAGATGAACCACCTTCCAATTATAAATCCTTTCCCTCAAACAATGAACCCTCTCTTCCACCGCCCCCCCAATGACACCTTCACGCTAGAATTAAGAGATCTTGACTCTCAACTCCAAAGGCAACAAGAGGGGACGGAAAATGAGTTTAAGGAGTTAGAAGCCAAGATGGCTATCATAGCGGAAGCCGTTAGAAATATGGTCTCATCCCGCCTAAGTCTATGTGATCAAGGCACTCCCATTGTTGAATGTGGAGAAAAAATCAAGGAGTTTAGTGAGGGAGTGAGTTTGGAGCTTCAAGGTGAAGAAGAGGGGTTGAAGCAAGAATTGTCACAAGGGGAGGAAGTTAAGACAATTGAAAAGGAAGGAGTGGTTGAAGATCTAGGAGATGATGGAAGTCCATAGGAGTGTAGAATTATGGAGCCCTCTTTTAAGTAGCTTAATATTGATGTTGAGGAGGGTGTACAACCTCCAAGGCATATTATGGTGGGAAACGTTGAAGAGGTTGATCAAGAGATGGATTCAATCATTGATGAATTTTTATGTACAATTGAATCCTTCCCCATTGGGCTTGACATGGTAATTAAAGAAAAAGATGCACAACCTCTCATGCCCTTGGTGAGCAATGAAGAAGAGATTGTATTGGAGGGAAGCTACCAAGAGGAAGAGGTTGAGCAAGAAGCAAGCTCTATCATTGAAGATGATTCCACACCAACCAATGTGTCTTTTGAAATTGGTGACCCTACCTCATTGTGTTGTGAAATTGATGACAAGGAGGACCGTGCACAACCTTCGACACATGATTTGAGCAATGAGGGGTGTTGATATGAGAACAATTATTAGTCTAGATTTTCACAAAATAGAATTCCATCGTTGAAAGTATAGTCTAGACCAACAATGAATTCTCAAGATCAAATAATAAATTCAAATCAAATATAAATCGAGAGTAATAAAACCTCGGGTCGTCTTCCCTAGGAGTTACAATGAAGTGTACAATTATTGGCTATGAGAGAGAGCATGGAGAATTGGGAATGAAGGTAAGAGAGCAAGCAATGTAAATAGCAAGGAATTGAAACAAGCATGTAAGGAATTGAAAAGAAAGCAATTAAAGGACTCTTGGCAAGAAGTGGGTAATCTAGGTTTCCTGTCCTAGTTGTGGACCACAAACATGGCAATTGTGTGGAAGCAATCCAAACTAGTCAATCCTCCTTGAGAATTAGTCAAAGGGTGTAATTGATCTCAATCCATAAGTCCTAGTCAACTCACTAAGTACTTAGTGAAAGACTAGCGTCAATGGAAACCAAATCAATTAACCATTCTCACACAATGCGGAATGGACATCTACAACTCAATTCCACCCAAACATCCAATTTCTCAACCAAGAATGTGAAAATTAATCATGCAAGAATTTAAACATCAAAGCAATAAAAGTTAAAGCAATTAAATGCAAGGAAAAGAAATGGCAAGAAAGTAACTTAACATGTAAGAAAGTAAATGAAAGCAAGTAAAAGTCAAAGCAATAAAACTTCAAATGCAAGAAACCTCTTGGCAAGTAATTGAGGACTAAGGCTACCTATCCTAGCCATTGACCACAAACATATGATGATTATTAAGAGTTAATCCTACTTAGTCAACCTTACATCGAAGATATATAAGTCAAATAGGCATAGTTAATTTCAATCTCTAAGTCCTATGTCAACACTAAAGGGTCACATAGAGTCAAGGAAAACAAAATCAACTAACTACTCTAATGTATCAAACAAGAATGGACATCAATGACTCAAGGATCACCAAAGTCAATAATTTCAAGCCAAGAGTGAATAAAAACTAAGTAAAGACTAAGCCAAGCATTTTATCAAACACTTGGTGTGCATGAGAATAAAATAATATTAAATGCATTAAAATAAATGCCAAAATACGAAAAGCAAGAAAATGACAATAACAACTCACGAAAGCAATAATTGACATGGAAACATAAATATGCATTAATTGGAATTAAAATAACAAAAGAGTGTTCATAACATAAAAGTGGCAAAGTAAAGGAAATATAAGAGAAATAAAGAAGAAGAAAGATGCAATAACAATAATTGACAAGGAAAAGTAAATGAAAACAAGATTTAAGAGTAGAAATTACAAGAATTTGAACTAAAGAACCCTAATTCTAGAGAGAGGGGGGAGCTTCTCTCTCTAGAAACTAAGAGAAAGCATCATAAAAACTAAACCTAATTGCCCCCCTTCATTCCTCTTCACTTTATCCTTAAATAGCTTCAGAAAATGAGTTGAATTGGGTTTTGGAGGCCCAGAATTTGCCCCCAGTGATTTGCATTAATGAGCTCACGTGCAGGGAACTGTGCGGACGCACAGATGTGTGCGTCCGCACACATGCTGAATTCAGACTTTTGCGTACGCACAAGTACCTGTGCGTACACACACATAGACTTATGTCCACTATAGAAAATTACATATCATTTTGAAGTCCCGGATGTTAGCTTTTTAATGCCACTGAAACTGCTTCATTTGGACCTCTGTAGCTCAAGTTAAGACCAATTTAGTACAGAGAGGTCAGGGCTGGCAGCTTTCCAAATCTCATTTTCTTCATGATTTCTCCCCTTTTGGATGCTTTTTCTTTACTTCTTCAACCCATACTTGCCTAGGAAACCTAAAATCACTTAATAAATACATCAAGGCACCACATGGGATTAAAGTGAATTAATATTGACTAAATTAAGCACAAAAGAGCATGTTTTCACTCTCAAGCACAATTTAGGAAGAAATCTCAAAAGCATTTTATTTAGATGAATAAATGTGGGTTTATGTGATGAAATCCACTCAAATCAAACCAAAAGATATCATAAAATATGGACTCATCAGGTGTATAGAAGAAGTTGGTGAGAAAGGAATTGAAATTAAAGAAGCTTACAAAGAGGTGGAAGTTGCAAAGGAAGACCACAAGGGAATGGATCTCGCATTGGCTAAGTGTGGGGAGGTCGTCCTCCCTAAGTCACCATCATCCAGCACAACATTCAAGTGGGTAAAATTCTTATCCATAGGCTTTACTTTCTCATTTGAATATGGTTTGCTTGAAAATGATGGTCAACTTAGAGCCTTTGTGGAGTTAAGAGTAGGAGAGAGTTGTGTAGTGGTTGGAGACATCCTTCTAAAGTCATGATGGTTGCATGCTCGAAGTTGAATAGCAAAGGTTGGTGTAGAACCAAATTGCATGGGTCTAGGAGAATGTTTGGATGCTTAATTGAGAATTCACAAGTCTTGTCACCCAAATTTAACTATGGTAGTCAACGAGAAGATGGGTGCAAGAACAAGGTTTGGGACCCCGGAATACATTTCAACAATCAAAACTCTTGGGGCCTTGTCATCTACCTAAGCTTACTTGAAGGCCTTGTGTGCCTAATTTGGGATCCCGGTGGACATTGGATATGCAAACAATGGTGGGGATTCAAGGATGAATTCAAGCATAAACCACCATAGCAAGGACCCCCACCAAATATCCAACTTAAGGACTTAAATTAAATGTGCTAGGTGGGAGACACCCCACCATGGAAAAATCTTTCCTTTTTCTCTTTTGTAAATATTGGTTAAGTTAGTTTAGTTTCATGTTTTGATTAGTTTGTTGCATTTTGTTGGGAGTCTAGTAGGTTGAATAAGGTTTTATGGTGTTTTGGTAGCTGTTTGGAGGTTTGAAATGCTTGGTTTAGTGCAAAAACATAGAAAAATTTTGAAAAATAGGGTACCAATCCACACGTACGCGTGCTTCATGCGTACGCGTGACTCAAGTATTTTCGGACATCCACGCGCGCGTCACCCACGCGTACGGGTGGATTGCATATTTTTGCCTCGAAGCCATTTTTCCGAGAGTTGCGCGGACAGCACACGCGTACTGTGCCTTTTGCACAGGCCAAGTCACGCGTACGCGTTGCTCTCAAAATAACTCATCGATGCGGATGCGTGCCTTATGTGTACGCGTCGCTTCCATTTCACCACTCCACGCGCACGCGTGGACTACCCTGCATCATACACTTTTTTTCTCATCTTCTTCTCATTTCTTTCCTTCTTCTTTCTTCTTCCCTTCTTCTACTCCTCATCCAACGCTTCCAAACACCCTCAACCATTAGTCAGTTAGTTGGTTAGTTGTTTGGTTACTTTAATTTTTGTTTAATTTTCTATTTTTCATAGTTAGTGTTGGGTTGTTCATCTTGTTTACCATCTTTCACTACTAATTATTGATGCGATGTTAGTTTAACATCATTGTTGTTAATCTTCATTGTTGGACTCTATTGTTGAGGTTATAATAATTACTTGGTTTTGAGCTCTTCATGCTTAACTTTGCGAATGCCAAGCACGGGTGACATTGCCTTCAAAGCACTTTAAGTCTTCTTGAATTGCATGACTTGGCCGCCATGTGATTTGCATCATTTCCTTTGATTAGGAAATATCTTGATGGATGAGTATGTGTATTTATCTTAATACATTGTACTTCTTGATCATATGCATCCTTATGTCTTTGGCTTGAATGCTTTTATGCTTCTTTATTGCTTGTTTGGTTGTCTTAACTGCAAGTTTAGAGCATCTCAAGCACACTAGAATGAGTGAAGTGCATGTTTCTTTTTGGTGTAATTGTGACATAGTTCTTTATGCTAGTGTGTGCTCTAGACTGCATGCATCTTAGAACCCACACACCCGGTTCATTAATGTCACACATTGGGTCACTCACTTCGTTCTAGTGATTTACCTCATTCCAACAATTTATGCTTCCTTGCTTTTGCATTTATTCCTCTCACTATTCTCCTTTCTATTTTTCATGGAGGAGTGATTATAAGTACAAACGGAAATGGAAGGAAGAACACACAGCACCGGTTGACCTACCAGCTGAAGGTAGCAATTCGGAGAGTTGTCGTACCCCCTTGCTCATCTTTGAAAGCACCGAGGACAGTGCAAACTTTTAAGTGTGGGAAGGTCGTCCGACCAATCAGCGTTTTTGGGTGACAAGTTTCTAATCCCAACACTTTTGCATTTCATTTTTAGGTCTTGTAGGATTTTTAATTGCATTTTCTTATTTTGCATATGTATATAATACACTTAGTCAAATAATGAAAATTTCCAAGAATTTTATCTATAGGGCACCCCAATTGAATGAGAAAAAAAATTGTTTTTTAGAAATTGCTTGGATTATATACATTGTGGAACATGTTTTGAGCTAAGAACACAAGTAAGTGAGATTTGAGCTTAATGGTATGGTTACATCATATAACCACTTATTTTCCTTCTTGTGTGCATTATTCTCTTCCTATGATTGTAATCCTTGATTTGTTTGATTCTTTATATCCATTATTTTGCATATACATGCACTTATATGATTGAGGCCATTGTTTCAAATAGCTCACTTACCCAAATAGCCTACCTTTTATCTTCCATTGTTAGCCAATTTTGAGCCTATGCTTAACCCATTTGTTCTTAATTTTAGCACATTACAAGCCTAAAGCAAAAAATAATAAATGTCCCTTGTTTGGATCTTTGATTAGCTTAGGCTAGTGAGAGTATTTATCATTTGATTTTGGGAGAGTTGGGAGCATTGGTTAGAGATAAAAGGGTGTTTTTGTGTTTTTGTTGAAAATCTTGGGAATTGGGTACATACTCGTGTATTAATCATGTGTAAACCATATGCATTGATGTTCTTGTATCTTTATAGTATACAAATGGGAAGCTCATATCCTGACGTGGCACTCATACGTTGAGTCTGAGAGTTTATTTGCTTAGGTGTCGTCACTAGAAATTTTTAGAATTATATTTATAAATTATAAATGATTATTTACTTAGGTTGTTATTTTCAAATTCAAAATTATTTGTTTGGGTTGTTTCACTTAGGTTGTTATTTTTTAAATTTTAAATTATTTTACTGAGGTTGTTATTTTTTAAATTTTAAATTATTTTACTTTATCTGCAAATTTAATTCAAATTTAAATTAAAGTCAATTAAATTTAAAAAATTTTAGTCATGAGTCAACTATAAAAATATAAGTTATGAGACATATATAACACCACAATTCATTAGTTGACTCATAACTATGTTAGAAAAAAAAAGGGAATGACATTCACGCAAGAGAGGGTATTCTATTGTGAGGTTAAACTATGTTTTACCGGGTATAGATGGTATCTATTATATGAGAATTTTGTTAACTGTTCAAAAAGGTTGCACAATATATGAGTCTATTATGACAGTTAATAGGATTATGGGTCCGTTTAGGAAGCTTCAGAAGTAACTTTTTTGAGCTTTTAACTTATGAAAAGTAGTAGTATTAATGTCTAGTGCAATTTTTAACCAAATTGCGACTTTTTAAGAAGCTATTTAGGAGCTTATAGAGAAGTTAAAGAAAATGAATTCTCTCATAATACTATTATTTTTTACCACATTTCTATAAAATAAGCACTTTTAGAACAAAAAATTCAAACATAAAATAACTTATTTATAAGCTACTTTTAATATAGTTATTTATTGTTTAAGTTATTTTTTCAAAAGGAGTTTAATTAAGTTGTTTATCCTAACTGGGCCTATATATCCTAGCTTTCAATATGCTTTTTATTCATTGGGACTACTGTATGATGATAGAAAATTCATTACAGCTATTAATGAGGTTTGGTCATCAATTGAGAAAACTATTTGTGATATTATTGATATCTAATAGTGTTAGCAAACTAAATTGTAATTAGAATGCAACTTGGACATTATTAACTGACGGGATACTATATAAGAGGAGAAAAATATTAAAAAACTAAGGTATTTCATTGTGGTAATTAAATCATTATCACATGTAAGACTTTACTTGCCAAAATCAGTATTCACCTATGGACAGCTTTACGTTGCTTTGTCAAGAGTTAAGAGTCGCAATGACTTGAACATTCTGATTCTAGGTTAAAATAGCAATCCAAAGTCATCAACAACAAATGTCATATTCAAAGAAGTTTTTAATAATATTTAGCTAAGAAAAATAGTATTTTCGTTTTAGTAACATGTTATGATTTACACTTTTGTAAGAATATTTGTCGTAAATTTAACTAATTTATCTATAACTATATTTTTAGACTTAAAATAAAATGTGTAACATAGAGCACAACATCATATGGCAATTGTTTATCTAATGATGTTAGTAAAATATTCTATTGTTGATAAACTTTTGTTGGTTTTTTGGTATAAAGTTTAGTGCAAAATTGATATGCTAACAATACAGTTATATATATTCTTATCTTTTTAGGTCTCTTTTTTTGTTGTTCAAGAATATTATAAATTATATATTCTTATCTTTTTAGGTCTCTTTTTTTATCGTTCAAGAATATTATAAATTTTAAACTGTTTTATTTGTATTTTATTTTAAATAAATATAAAATAACATATTCAATACACTTATTATATAATAACGATGATAGTATTATACTAAAGTTAAAAAATTTATTATTATAAAACACTATTTTTAATTTATCATGTTAAATTAAAATATAAGTCCGTGCATCGCACGGGTTTAACACTAGTATATGTTATCTTGAAAAGAAAAAAAATATAAGCAAAACAAAAAGAAAAATATATATATAAAAAGAAAAAAATAGAAAAGAAAGAAAAAGAAAAGCAACAAAAAGGGGACAAAATGTCCCAAAGTTTAAATTTCAATAAAAATCAATGCATATGTGTGGTGATTAAAATAGAATGCATGAGTATGTGAAAAAGTGAAAAATAGATAGTTAGGTTTGTTTAGAATTGTATAGGTTGTCATAGGTTAGGTGGGAAGTTTAAGTTAATCAAAGATTCAAATTTCAAGCTCACTTGACCATATGCATCCTACCATGACCCTAGCCCCATTACAACCTATGGGAAAGTCCTCATGATATTTGTATGCATGCATGAAATAATTGTTGATTGTTAGATAAAAAACAAATTTTGGAGAGCATGATTAGGGAAGAATTGAGTGAATCAACCCCATACACTTGAGTGACTAGAGCGGATACACATCCGGTGAGGGTTCGATCGCTCAATTACGTGTTTCCACCCTTGATCATCTTTTTGTGTAAGTTTGTAAAATCTTTCAATAATTCAATTCAATTGTGTGTTTGATTCGATTGTTAATGCCTTAGCCCTTGTACTTGTATATGTATTCTTGGGAATTGATTTATTTTGACCAAGTAATTGCATTCATATAGATAGTTGGATATAGATAGGTTGCATGTAGTTAGTTTACATTGAATAAATGTTGATACCCTTTGCCACTTTCCTGATTTTAGCATGAGGACATGCTTAGTTTAAGTGTGGGGAGGTTTGATAAATCCCAATTTTGTAGTTTATCTTGTGCTTATTTTGGGAGATTTTATCACCTTTTCCCACATTTATTCAAGAAAATATCATGGTTTTGTAATTCTCTCTTAAGTTGTACTTAAGTGTAAAAACATACTTTTTAGGCCCTAAATTGGTGATTTTAATTCACTTTAATTCCATTCGATGCCTTGATGTGTTTGTTGAGTAATTTCAGGTTCATAAGGTATGTATTGGATGGAAGAATTGAACAGAAAAGCATGCAAAAGAGGAGAAATCATGAAGAAATGAGCTTTTAGAGAATTGAGGGCCACGCACACGCGTCAGGCACGCGTACGCGTCCGTTGGAGATTTTCAAGCCACGCGCACGCGTCACTCATGGGTACGCATGAATAAAGGTTTTTGTCATCGACACGCACGCGTCACCCACGCGTACGCGTGACGCTCGGCACGTGACCCACTTAAAGTGAAATCACTGTGGGTGATTTCTAAGCTGACCAGGCCCAAATTCAACTCGTTTCTGAGGGTATTTCATGTAGAATTCAAGCTTGAGCAAAGGGGGAGCGCTTAGTTGTAGAATAGCATCATGTAGTTTAGTTTCTAGAGGGAGAAGCTCCCTCTTCTCTCTAGAATTAGGTTAGGATTAGGTTAATTTCTCATAGATTTAGGGTTTAATTCTTGTTTTCATCTTATTTCATTTATGAATTCTTGCTTCTACACTTTCATTCTCTTAGTTTATGATCTTAATTTTAATTTTATGTCTCTTTTATGTTCATGAATGCTCATGTTGGAGTTTGATCTCTTTTAATGAAATTTGATGTTGATGTTCTTTTTATTGATGATTTGAGTTGTTAATCTTACTCTCCTTGCAATTGGTAGTTGGTAGATTTTATTGATTCTTGTAACTTATGATGTTTATTTTTATTGCACTCTAGATGTTTGATGAAATATTTTCTCTAGTTTTTGAGTATTTTTCTTGATTCTTGGCCTAGGCTAAGGGAATTGAGTGAGCTTGAGTAATTTGGTCTCAATGAATTCGTGATTTGAGAACCCTATGTGATCAATATGACACTAACCCACTACTAATCTAATTAGTAGATAGGTTTGGACTTATGGGTTGATACGATCAAACCTATTTGACGTACTTCAAGCATAAGAGTAGATATTACGTACTTAAAGCTTTTGGAGGTAGACTTAGTAGATTGGCCTCTCATAATTATCAATGTATGGTTTGTAGACAAGGATGGAGATCTCAATTACCTATGTCTAGCCAAGAGTTCTTTTCCTTTATTTTATTAGTTCTTGTCATTTACTTTCTTGTCATTGATTTTCTTGTCCTTTTATCAATCAAACCCATTGCTTCTTCATAGCCAATAATTGACCACTTCATTACTATTCTTTGTGAGACGACCCGGAGTTTAAATACTTCGGTTAATTCTTATTGGGATTTGTACTTGTGACAAAACCAAATTTTTTTATGTGAGAATTGTTTTTTGGTTTGGAGCTATGCTTACAACGAAGTTCTTATTTCTACAAGAGAAATTCTAGACCATCGAGCAAATCCCAACATCACTGATCTCAATGCTAAAGTAGTTCAGCCCAGTCACGGCGACAGCCCCAACAAGATCAAGATCCCTTCACCAAAGAAATCATGAAAGCTAAGGTTCCAAAGGATTTTAAAGCTCCCGACATGACCCCATACGACGGTACCTCTGATCCAAGCCATCATCTCAGCAATTTCAGAAGCAAAATGTATCTCACCGATGCTTCGGACGCTATTCGATGCAAAGCCTTCCCGACTACTCTAACAAAGATGGCAATTAAATGGTTCGACAGCTTGCCTCCTAGATCCATCACAAGTTTTGATGACTTAGCCATGAAGTTTCTTGCTAGATTTTCCATTCAGAAGGACAAAGCCAAACATGCCCCAAGCCTATTAGGAAACAGACAAGGAGATCGGGAGAGTCTTCGATCTTACATGGAAAGATTCAACAAAGCGTGCCTAGACATACAAAGCCTACCAACAGAAGCAGCCATCATGGGTGTCATCAATGGCCTGCGAGAAGGACCCTTTAGTCACTCTATATAAAAGAAACACCCAACATCTTTAAATGAAGTGCAAGAACGGGCAGAGAAATATATCAACATGGAAGAAAATTCTCGATTAGGAGAGACCTTAAAATCCAGATTCCCCTACTCATCTCGGGATAAGGATAAAGACTCCAAGAAAAAGGAAGATCAACACGGAGAGAAGCCTAAAAAATACCACAATTACACCTCTCTTCGGGTGTCTCTTGTGGATGTTTTCCGAAAAGTATGCCACACTGAGAAGATTCCACCACCTCGACCAATCAAAAGCAAAAAAAGGAGGGGGAAATCAGACAAAATACTGTGAGTACCACCGAATCTATGGACATCATACAAACGAGTGGTTCGATTTGAAAAATGTCATAGAAAAATTGGTAAGAGAGGGACGACTAGATCGGTACTTAGCCAACAAAGCAGATGAACCCAGAAAAAGAAGAAGGGATGAAGAGGTTGGACAAACTGAAAGACCACCTCGCACCCCGGAGAGGCACGTCCACATGATAAATGGAGGATTCACAGGAGGAGGGATCTCCAAATCATCTCACAAAAGGCACCTTAAAGAAATATATCATGTTGGAGGAGAGGAAGGATCACCCGACCTCCCTACCATTATTTTTACCCAAGAAGACGCGGCAGGCATTATCCCGGGACATGATGATCCCATGGACATTACTACCATATTGGCCAATGCTAATCTCCACCGTACATTGGTGGACCAAGGAAGCTCAGCGGATATTTTGTTTAAATCCGCCTTCGACAAACTCGGCCTACAGGAAAAAGAGGTCAGAGCATATCCGAACAGCTTGTTTGGACTAGGAGATACTCCAATCCAACCACTTGGATACATCTCACTGCACACAACCTTTGGCAAGGGAACTCGATCAAGAACACTCAACATAGACTACATCGTAGTCGATGTGGGCTCAGCCTACAACGCCTTGATAGGTCGGACAACACTGAATCAGCTCGCCGCAGTAGTTTCAACTCCGCATTTATGCATGAAATTCCCAACTTCAGAAGGGATTGCCACGATAAAAGAAGACCAGAAAACCGCGCGACGATGTTACAATGAAAGTCTGAACCTTAGAGGCAAAGGAGAAGAAATCAACACTATCGAGCTCGGGGGAGTTCGAGGTCGGGAGGAACTTTGTCCACAACCGGAGGGTAAGATCGAGGAATTCCAGATCGGGGATGTCCCAGATAAGACAACAAGTATTGGGGCGACCTTGAAAGGAGTGATAAACCCCATTTTTAGCGTTTATCATGCATGGAATATAAGGGTTTTATCAATAATCTTCAACACTTATTCATATAAAACTGCATGATTTTGTATTTCCTTCCCATTTCACCTCATAGATGAAAATATACTTCTTTTGCATCAAAAGTTGAGATATTGTAATCCTCCTCTATTACCATTAGATGCCTTGATCCGTTTGTTAAGTGATTTCAGAAGTTATAGGGCAAAAAAGGCCAAGAGGAATGAAGGAAGCATGCATGAATGGAAGGAGCATGAAACAAATCAAAAAATTGAAAGTTTGACATGCACGCGCACACACACCGTGCGCGTATGCGTGGATACACTCACCCAGAGCCAGCGCAGTGGAGTCAAGCGAGGAGCCGGCGCGCCTATATGGCTGGGTCATATCCCTTATGACGCTCGTGCGCACCGTACGCCTGCGCGCAGATCGCAAAAGAGCTCAAGGACGCATACGCGTACGCGTCGATGTGCGCACATGATTTTTTTAAATGAAACACGTGCCCAGTGATTTCAAGGGGTTCCCAGGCCCTATTTTGGAGCAGATTTTAGAGGGAAAAGCTTAAGAAGACCAAGGATTAAGAGTGTTAGGACAATTAGTCATAATTCTAGAGATTTTTAGGAAGTTAGATACATTTTGTTTTTAAAGAGAGAAACTCCAACTTCTCTCTAGGTTTTTATCCTCCATTGCAAGTTTCCTTGGAATTCTTGGTGAGATCTATTGCTAATTGACTTTTTGTTTTGCTACAAGTGTAGATCTACTCTTCTTCTACTATTAATTGATGTTCTTTTGGTTCAATTTCTTAGATCTAGATTAGGTTCATTTTGTTACTTTTAATGTGGATTAATGAATTGAGGTTTCATTCAATTGTTTAATTGTTGATGATTGTTTGGATTAGATAGCTTTAATTCAATTCTCTTCTCTCAATTGCATCATGTTTCTATAATTGCCTACCAATTGTTTGTGATAATGACAACCTTAGCTATGGAGTAGATTTCTCTTGCTTGGCCTAGGGGTTGAGTTATTGGAGACACTTGAATAGTAGATATCAATTGTAGATTATGAATTGAGAATTGCTAATTGACTTGGAGTGCACTAAAGCTAGACTTCCCTAGGGTGAGACTAGGACTTGTGACTCAAGTTGGTTACTCTCACTTGACTTTCCTCCATTGTTAGGGGGTTAACTAAGTAAAACAACAACCAATCCTTATCATAATTGAAGGAAACTATAATGATGGAACTTCCAATGCTTACCCTTGGCCAAGGCTTTTATTTCAATTAATTGTTGATTGCCTTACTAGTTTGAATTCTTGCACCAATTCTCAAAACCATAAAAGCTTTCCTAATCAATGATGCACATTCTAAAGCAATTCCTAAGGAGAACGACCCGGGATCAATACTCTCGGTCATAGATTTTAGAATTATTTGATGCGGTATTCGCGTGTTGGTTAGACTATACTCACGATCAGATTCATCACTAGTTTCTAACCGGCATAAGAATATTATCGTTCATCAAAATGGCACTGTTGCCGGGGAATTGCTTATGTGTGCCATTCTATTGGCTAGTGTGAATATGTTGATATGTGAATACTTGCATTTCTCTCTTAATTGATTGTTTGCTTGTTCGATTGTTAGTTAGGATTAGTCTTTGCTTAGATACCAATTGATGTCATGAGTCTCTTATCTCCTTCATTGTATGATGCGTTCACTACCAAATCCGAGCTTAGCACCCTTTCATTCGGAAATTGAAAGAACTTTTCTTCATATTAGGCAAGATCGGAGGTGGTTAGTCTTTGAGGAAGGTGAAAAGGTTTTTACCAATTCACCAACCATATCATCGTCATCCAACAAAGACACCGATTACTCTTTCGTTGATACTACTAATAGTTTTTATTTCGATCTAGGTTTTGACAACATGGCCGCTCCAAGGAGAGTTACTCTTAAGGAAGCGGGTGCACTGGATTTTGTTCTCCAACCTCTACATGTGCTTCATCCCAACTTGAATGCAAACTTTGAACTCAAGACCGCTCTCATCAATCTCTTACCAAAGTTCCATGGACTTCCCGCACAAGATCCAATTAGACACCTCAAGGACTTTCATGGTGTATGCTCGACTACTAGGTGGGAAGGATCCGATGAAGTGGCTATATGGTTGTTTGCCTTTCCCTTCTCTCTTGAGGGAAGAGCCAAGGAGTGGTTCTATACCTTACCTAGTGATGTTGTGTCCGATTGGGATTTGCTTAGGAGAGAATTCCTTGATAAGTTCATACCCGTGGAAATGACGGACAAGCTAAGGAAGGAGATTTCATGTATCGTACAAGGCGAGATGGAAACTTTGTATGAATATTGGGAACGGTTTTGCAAACTTCTTGATTCATGTCCCAACCATATGATTGACACTCAAGTCTTGCTTAGCTATGTGTGCCAAGGCATGAGGGAGCAAGATAAAAATTTGTTAGATGCTTCGAGCAATGGTTCTTTGTCAAAGTATAGGACGGCGGAGGAAGCATGGCAACTCATTACCGACTTGGCAGAGTCCACTCAACATTCTAGACGGAGAGTCAACCGTCCAAAGGCCGTGAATGAAGTTTCTTCTAGTGGTGAGACCGCTACCCTTACTAAGACCTTGTGTGAAATGACAAGCCTTCTAAAGCAACTCCAAGTGAATCAACAACAACCTCCATCTCAACAACAACCTTCTCCTCAAAACCAACAATGTCAACAATTGGTCCCCCAAAGAGTGTATGACATTTGCTCATGCTACTCCCACTACATGGACAAATGTCCAAGTCTCCAAAAAGATAACACTCTAGCAGCTACCCACAACTTTTATGATCGCCCCTACTATGAACGTTCTAATCAAGGATACCATAACCAAGGGAGCAATTATAACCAAGGGTACCCCCAACAAGGAGGCAACTATAGCCAAGGGAGTAACAACTCCAATCAAGGATAGAGGGATAGCTCCAACCAAAGTTGGCGGGACAATTATCAACAAGGAGGAAGGGACAATGGAGGCAACCAAAGATGGAACAACAACACTTCACAAAACCGCTATTCACAAAACCCTCAAAACCAACAACCAAATCAAGGAAGGAACTATCAAACCTATATACCACCTCATAGACAACCACTACCACCCAACTAACCCCATGCACCACAAATTACCTACCCTTCCACATCTCCAAATCAAGATGACACACTCCGGTCCATACTTCAAGGACAAAAAGAACTCCAAAACACACTCAACTCAAGTCTCAATGGTCTCACTTCCACTCTCCAAGCTCTCATTGCTCGCATGGAGCCACCTTCTATTCCCACTCCTCAAGCCTCAACCTCTAGTGCCATACCCTCTCAACCTTTACCGAACCCCAAAGGTGGCATCAACGCCGTAACCTTGAGGTCCGGAATGCAATTGAAGGAAAGAGATTCAAAGGCACCTAGTCAAATGAATGTTGCTCAAGAGGAAGATGGAGTTGAGATAGAAGAAATTGAAGAAGAGGAGAAGTCACATATAATAGTTGAAGATGAAGACCCTCTACCAAAGAGTGAAGTCCCTAGAAAGGAGCAAATCTTAGAGGAAGTGGCTCAACCAATTCCATTCCCTACATTGGCAAGAAAGGCTAAAAAGCGTGTGGAACTTGACCCAACGATGGTGAAGATGTTCAAGAAATTGGAGGTAACTATCCCCCTCTTTGATGCCATACATCAAGTGCCTAAATATGCAAAATTTCTTAAAGACTTGTGTATGAATAAAGATAGAATTCATGAGTTGGAAACCATTCCATTGGCTAGTTCCATTTCGGCTTTGATGGGATCCATTCCGGAAAAGTGTGTTGATCCGGGTCCTTGCTTAGTTTCTTGTATCATTGATAGAGTCCAATTCATTAATTGTATGTGCGACCTTGGTGCATGTGTTAGCATTATGCCTCTTTCTGTTTATCCTCTATTGAAGCTCCCACCGTTGAAGCGGTCGGCGGCTAGGTTTGTCTTGGCGGACAAGAGCATAATAACCGTGTCGGGTATTGCGGAAGATATGTTAGTCGACATAAAGGGTTTGATATTTCTAATTGATTTTCATATCATTGAGATCCCACCAAGCGAATCCAAGAGGGCATCATCTATCCTACTTGGGAGGCCATTTTTGAGGACCTCTAGGTCCAAGTTGGATGCCCATTCGAGAACCTACTCATTCGAGATAGATGGGAGACTTGTAAGTTTTAGGCTAGAAGAGGCAATGAGGCACCCACCGGAGAACCATTCCATATTCCGGTGTGATCTAATTAACAACATTGTGGTGGAAGTGCATTATGCAAAGCTAGAAGAGAAATATATGATTGAAGGAAATAGTGAAGATCCAAGTGAAGAAGTTCAAGTGACAAGCCAAGAGCAAAAGCTAGAATTGAAGCCATTACCGCCCCACATAAAGTACTCATACCTTGATGAAGCCCACAAGTTTCCGGTGATCATAGCATGGGAACTAAATCCTCAACAAGAAGAGAAGTTGCTATGTATTTTGAGGAAGAACAAAAGGACAATAGGGTGGAGTTTGGCGGATCTAGTGGGGATAAGTCCCCAAGTGTGTGAGCACCGGATCTTTTTGGAAGAAGAAGCTAGACCTGTGAGACAACCTCAAAGGCGATTAAATCCTACTATTTTGGAGGTTGTCAAGAAAGAGGTAACACGGTTACTTGAGACGGACATCATCTACCCTATTTCGGATAGTGAGTGGGTAAGTCCCGTTCAAGTTGTGCCTAAGAAGTCCGGGGTAACCACAATCAAGAATGAAAGCAGGGAGCTCATAGCAACACGGGTGCAAAACTCTTGGCGAGTATGCATAGACTACCGAAGGTTGAATTCGGCCACTAGAAAAGATCATTTTCCACTTCTGTTTATCGATCAAATGCTCGATTGATTATCCGGTAAGTCTCATTATTGCTTCCTAGATGGCTATTCAGGATACTTCCAAATACATATTGCTCTAGAGGACCAAGAAAAAACAACATTTACTTGCCCTTTTGGAACTTATGCCTACAAGCGTATGCCATTCGGCTTATGCAATGCACCGGCAACTTTCCAAAGGTGCATGATGAGCATCTTTGTGGATTTTCTAGAGCAATGCATGGAGGTATTCATGGATGATTTCACGGTATATGGTGATTCTTTTGATCATTGCTTGGATAATCTTGAAAAAGTTTTGGAAAGATGTACTAAAACCAACCTTGTCTTAAATTTTGAGAAGTGTCATTTCATGGTCAAGCAAGGCATTATTTTAGGATATATTGTTTCAAAAGATGGTATTTCTGTAGTCTGGCCAAGATTAATGTCATATCTAGTTTGCCTTACCCCTCTTCCGAGAGGGAGGTCCGTTCTTTCCTTGGACATGCAGGATTTTATCGGAGATTCATAAAGGATTTAGCAAGATAGCATTGCCTCTCTCAAAGTTATTGCAAAAAGATGTTGAGTTTGATTCAAGCAAGGAATGCATGGAGGCTTTCGACAAGCTCAAGGTAGCATTGACCCAAGCTCCCATTGTGCGAGGGCCGGATTGGAGTCGGCCATTTGAAATAATGTGTGATGCTTCAAATTTTGCCGTGGGAGCTGCATTAGCACAACGCGAGGGTAAGAACCCATATGTCATAGCCTATACATCAAAAACATTAGATGGAGCCCAATCCAACTACACTACTACTGAAAAAGAACTTTTGGCCATTGTTTTTTCCTGGGACAAGTTCCGAGCATATCTTCTTGGTTCAAAGGTGGTAGTGTACTCGAATCATGCGGCATTAAAGTATTTGTTGGCTAAGAAGGTATCCAAACCGAGATTGATTTGATGGGTTTTATTATTGCAAGAGTTTGACTTAGAAATCAAGGATAGGAGTGGTACGCAAAAGCTAGTGGCAGACCACTTAAGTCGCCTTGAACACACAAAAGGCGATACTACTCCTATCAATGATTCGTTTCCCTTTGAAGGCTTACATGCAATCTCGGAAACCATTCTTTGGTATGCACCAATCGCCAATTACTTAGTATCTCGCTCCTTCCCTCCTAATCTCTCCAAACACCAAAGGAATAAGCTAAAAAGTGAATCCAAATACTATGTATGGGATGACCCATACCTTTGGAGATGTGGGGCGGATCAAGTAATTTGGAGGTGTATTCCACAAACCGAATTCTACTCGATCTTGGAGGCTTGCCACTCCTCCGAAGGAGCAGGCCAGTTTGGACCTCAAAGAACGGCAAGGAAAATCCTAGATTGTGGCTTTTGGTGGCCAACTCTTTTCAAGGACTCCTCTTATTTTTGTAAATCTTGTTCTCAATGCATTAGATTTGGTAACATCTCCAAGAAAGATGAAATTCCCCAACAAACCATGCTATTTTGTTAGATTTTTGACGTGTGGGGAATTGACTTCATGGGGCCATTCCCTAATTCTAATGGTTTTCTCTACATTTTACTTGCCGTTGATTATGTGTCCAAATGGGTGAAAGCGATACTCACCCGGACGGATGATGTTAACGTGGTCTTTTCTTTCGTGAGAAATAATATCATTTGTAGATTTGGGTCGCCAGGAGCAATCGTGAGCGACCAAGGTTCACACTTTTGCAACAAAAGAATGGATGGACTCATGAAGAAGTATAGCATCATGCATAAAGTAGCCACGACCTACCACCCACAAACAAACGGCCAAGTCGAGGTTTCCAATCAGGAGATTAAGCGCATCTTGGAAAGGATTGTGAAGCCCAATAGGAAAGATTGGAGTGCCAAGCTCACCGATGCATTATGGGCCTACCGAACGGCATACAAAACGCCAATTGGCATGAGTCCCTTTCGGTTGGTGTATGGCAAAGCTTGCCATTTACCGGTGGAAATAGAGCACATGGCGTATTCGACCATCAAGGAGTGTAATCCAAGTTTAGGTGGAGCTGAAATTGAGAGGAAGCTACAATTAGCGGAGTTGGAATGTTTGAGGCTTGAAGCTTATGAGAACTCTACACTTTACAAGGAGAAAATGAAAGTCGTGCATGATAGAAACATAAGAGGCAAGGAATTTAAAGCCGGTGATCTAGTCCTTCTTTACAATTCTAGATTGAGATTGTTGCCCGGTAAACTAAGGTCAAAATGGGAAGGCCCGTATCAAATAGTGAAGGCGGAACCCTATGGGGTTTACCATTTACACCATCCCTCAAGTTCGGATATCTTCAAGGTCAATGAACACCGTCTCAAGTTGTATCATGGTGAGCAAATGAAGAGCAACAAAGAGATTAAGGTATTCCTTTTGGAAGATGCACCTCTTGGCAAAGAGTAATGAGCTAGTGGATGTCCAACTTAAGGACATTAAACTAAAGTGCTAGGTGGGAGACACCCCACCATGGTGAGATCTATCCTTTTCATCCTTTTGTATATAGTTTTCAAACTCTTGATTGGTTTGCAATTGCTTAGCTATAGTCCTCTTTGATTAGAGTTAGTTGTAAATACCTAGGACATTTTACTCATGAAGCCTTGCATTGATTTTTCCATGAATGAATTGATTGTGTGGTAGAGAACAACCCTCTTTAGATTTTGCATTAATTTTGGGTGTTTCTGGCCTCTTTGGCTGGATTGGCCATTTAATTCATGACAATTTGGCATCTTTCATGTTCATTAAAAAAAGGGGGGGCACGCATGCGCGCACTGTGCGCGTACGCGTCCATAAGTCTTCGCAGCTCCTGGGCCATCTTCCAGAGAGTTGTGCAAATTCTGGGCCAATTATAGGCCCTAGGCATAACCAGCATCACGCGTGCGTGCACTGCACGCGCATGCGTACACGGCCATTCGTGCAAAAGCACGCGTCCGTGCACTAGCCGCGTACGCGTCACTAAAGCGATTTGCGTTCCTGGGCCATTCCTCCCGAGAGTTATGCCCTGGTTGGGCCTATTTCATGCTACTGGCCCAGCTCCCCTCACGCGTAGGAGAACCAGGCACGCATGCGTATTTTGCCCATCACGCCAATCGATGCGTCAGCGCACCGTGCGCGTCCGCGTCGATCACCAAATTCTATTTTCTGGTACTTTTTCCCGAGAGTTGGGCCAGAGTTGTGCCCAACCTATGATGAGGGCACAACTTCTATGCATGCGCATGCGCACCTGGCGCCCGCGCGCACAACCACATTTCCCCATTTCACACAATTGCGCACCATGCGCATCCGCGCCCTTACTGAACTTCGCCCATGCACGCGCACGCGTGCATGGCGCGCGCGCGTCGGTTCCACAAACCAATTGAATTAGAGCGCGCCCTCCTCCTTCACTTTTCTTTCTTTCTTCTTACCACCACCATTCTTCTTCACTTATAACCTCTTCTACCATCTCCACCACCTCTTCTCCACCACCACCGGCGGCGACCATCACCTCCGGTGGTCCCACACCATTCTTCTCTCTCTCACTGTTCACCCCCTTTTTCTCTCACCTCCATACCCCATTTTTCTTCCTCCTCCTCTCAAGGTACTTCTCTTTTTATTTTTGTTTGGTTTCCTTTGTTTCCTCTTCCCCTTCCTTAGTTACATTCCCTTACTCTTCCTCTTAGTAATTTCATTCATGTTTTCCTTGTTTGTTGTATTTTCTTTCCCTCTTTCTTTTCATTTTCTCATTTGTGTTCCAAGTGGAGTTTTCTCTTGCTTTGATAAACTTGTTTGATTTACTTGCTTTCTTTGCAATTTGTAGTATGATATGATGATTGATGATGCTTTATGGGATGTCACTTTGTTACTCTTCTCTCTATTTTTGTCAAAAAAGGGGATGCACACCAAGTGTTCGATGAAAGACCCACATGACTTCTTGGAGTTATTTTCACTTAGTGTTTTCTATCTTGGTGCTCTTTCTCATTCACTTGTTTGTTCATATGTCCATTGAGCTTACTATATTTCTTGTTTCATTTCTCCATGCTCTTACCCTATTTTACACCTCTTGTTATTGATGATTACGAGTGTGTGCTTCTCATGCGTCTTGTTTGCATGCCTATACCACTCATGCATCACTTGCTAGTGCTTAGCCAAAATTTTCATTATGGACTTAATCTCATGTTGCAGCTGTCATGTGTCTAAGCTATTTACCTTTTACGCCTTATCACTAGCATGCTATTCTTTCTTGATGCCTCGTTAAGCTTATTTTCACTACCTCTCTTTCTTTTCTAGGATGGTGATCAAAAGAGACAATGGAAAGGCACCTAAGAAGCCACCTTCACAGTCCACTAGCAAAGCACAACTAGAACCTAAAGCCAAGCCCCTTTCTAATAAGACAAGGAGCGTTGCTAACATTGATGTTTCGGAAAAGGATAATCCGGCAAGGGACCCGACCAAGTTCCCCAACCGCTATTACGAACTTGTTTATCCCTTGATCAAACCAAGGAACTTTCATGCGGAGCCCCTTCTAGCCCCTCCGGCTCATGTCATGCCGCTCATCCTGCCCCGCATCGAACGCCGGCAATGGGAGTTCCTATTGAGGAAGCCAAGGGAAGCCAGCTTGTCTTGGGTGGTTGAATTCTACACCAACTACCACTCCTCCTCCCTTACATCGGTATTTGTGCGTCGAAGGCAAGTTCCCATTACAGAGGAGGCTATTCAACATGTGCTTAAGACCGGACCATTGGCGGAAGGGATTGATGCTTATCAAGAGATTTTGTTGGCATGGTGCCAACGTGCGTTTGATTGGGATGCTATCCTCAAGGTCATTGCTATACCCGAATCATTCTAGATTCGAGGAAGGATGAGACCCCAGCCCAAGGGCATCATCGGACATTTTCTCACTAGAGAGGCTCAAGCATGGGCCCAAATTCTAGCCCACTACGTGCTCCCAAGCACCCATGGCTCATCTATCACTGCCGAGTTAGCCTTGTTGGTTTGGTGTGTCCTCACCGAGAGATCGGTGCACATTCCCCGTCTCATTCACCAATCCATGGGCCGAATCCATGCTAAGGGGAATATACCCTTTCCCGCTCTAGTGACCGTCTTAGACGCCGCAGCCGGTGTTCCCTAAGAGTCCAAGGATAGAGGGGCCATGATCCCAGCGGATGGAAATGTTGTTCCAAACAGGAGATACCTTTACCCTCCAGCGGACACCGAAGAGCCACACTTATCCGTCCCCATGAGCATCCCCTCTACCTCATCCGCACCACCAAAGTCATCCATGCAATGCATAGAGGAACTCCACAAGAAGCTTGACCGTTATGAACGGCGTAACCAACGCCGTTACGCTTTTGTCAAGAAGCTTCTAAGTTGCCTAGCACCACCTATGGAAGAACCAGAAATTTCCACGTCCACCGGCACCGATAATGTAGAAAGCGACGATGAAGAAGTGGATGGACACTCGGAAGCTGATCAACCACTACGTCTCACTCAAGGCACGGAGGACCGTGCCAACTTCTAAGTGTGGGGAGGTCGGTCGGCCCACCGGTCTTCATAGGTAACACCCGTATAAATTGCTTGAACCACTTTTCTTAACTAGAGTAGATCGCATATTAGGTTTTTCATTTTTGGCATCTTTTGCATATTAGTATCTCTTAATAAAACCACTTGGTTAGAGCAATGATTTCTCTCCTAGAAAACTAGAATTTTAGGGCGACCCTACCAATTTTGAAATTTGAAAATCTTTTGATGCTTAGAATGTTTGGAGGATGTATTTTGGAACATGGAATTAGAATTTGAGCTAAGAACACAAGCAAGCAAGTTTTGAGCCTAATGGTGTGGTTACATCTTATAACCGCTTATTTTCCCTTGTGTGCAATTGTTCTCCTCCTATGATTGTGATCTTTGATTTGTTTAATTCTATATGTCCATTATTCCTTGTATTCGTGCATTTATATGATTGAGGCCATCGTTTCAATTAACTCACACTTACCCAAATAGCCTTACCTCTTATCTTCCTTTGTTAGCCAAATTTGAGCCTACGTTTAACCCACTTTGTTCTTAATTTAGCACATTACAAGCCTTAAAGCAGAAAACAATAAAAGTTCTTATTTTTAGATCTTTGATTAGCTTAGGCTAGTGTGTGTAACATTTGAGTGTGGGAAATTTTGGGACATTGGTTGAGAAAAAAGGGTAATTCTATATTTTTGTTGCAAATATTGGGAATTGGGTACATGCTCATGTATTGATTAAATGTGTAGACCTTATGCATTGAAAACAATTTATGAGAAAAAAAAAAGAAAAAAAATAGCATGGAAAAGAAAAGACAAAGAAAAAAATGAAAAGGGGACAAAATGCCCCAAAGTAAAGTTCAATAAAAAATCAATGCATATGCGTTGTAAAATGAAAAGAAAATACATGAGTATGTTAAAAAGTGAAAGAATGGGTAGTTAGGTTAGCTTTAATATTGTATAAGATGTCATAGGTTAGGTGAGAAGTTTAAGCTCATCAAAGATTCAAATTTCAAGCTCACTTGACCAAATATGCATCCTTACCTTGACCCTAGCCCCATTACAACCTAAAGAAAAGACTCATGATACTTGTATGCATACATGGTATATGTGTTGATTGTTAGAAGAAAAACAAATTTTAGAAAAGCATGAAGTAGGGGATGATTGAGTGATCAACCCTATACACCGAGCGAATAGAGTGCAAATACTTTCGGTGAGGGGTTCGTAGCTCAACTCCTTGTTCCCGGCTCTCGCGAGCGTTCTTTATACAAATTATGCAAACTTCACTTTGATGACTAGAATTGGTAGAGTTCATACATTGCCCATCATCTTGCCCTATGTGCATATACATATGTGTATTCTAGGAAGATTGAATTGCTCTTGGCCAAGGAGATAGTAGCATACACCTAGTGCATTCATGTAGGTAGATTGCATCACATGAGCCCACACCCTCGTAGTCCTTTGATCTTTTGCTTTCCCTTAGTATAAGGACATGCTATACTTTAAGTGTAGAGAGGTTGATAAACCCCATTTTTAAGGTTTATCATGCATAGAATCTAAGGGTTTTCTCAACAATCTTCCACACTTATTCATATAAAACTGCATGATTTCGTATTTCCTTCCCATTTCACCTCATAGATGAAAATATGCTTCTTTTGCATCAAAAGTTGAGATATTGTAATCCTCCTCTATTACCATTAGATGCCTTGATCCGTTAGTTTAGTGATTTCAGAAGTTATAGGGCAAAAATGGCTAAGAGGAATGAAGGAAGCATGCATGAATGGAAAGAGCATGAAACAAATCAAAGAATTTAAAGTTGTACATGCACACGCACGCGCACCATGCTCGTACGCATGGATACGCTCACCTAGAGCCAGCGCAATGGAGCCGAGCGAGGAGCCGGCGCGCCTATATGGCTGGGCCATATCCCTTACGACGCTCGCGTGCACCGTACGCCTGCGCGCAGAACGCAAAAGAGCTCAAGGACGCATACGCGAACAGTGCGCGTACGCGTTGATGTGCGCACATAATTTTTTAAATGAAACACGTGCCCAGCGATTTCAAGGGGTTCCCAGGCCCTGTTTTGGAACAGATTTTGGAGGAAAAAGCTTAAGAAGACCAAGGATTAAGAGTGTTAGGACAATTAGTCATAATTCTTGAGATTTTTAGGAAGTTAGTTACATTTTGTTTTGAGAGAGAAAAACTCCAACTTCTCTCTAGGTTTTCATCCTCCATTGTAAGTTTCCTTGGAATGCTTGGTGAGATCTATTGCTAATTGACTTTTTGTTTTGCTACAAGTGTAGATCTACTCTTCTTTTACTCTTAATTGATGTTCTTTTGGTTCAATTTCTTAGATCTAGATTTGGTTCATTTTGTTACTCTGAATGTGGATTAATGGATTGAGGTTTCATTCAATTGTTTGATTGTTGATGATTGTTTGGATAAGATAGCTTTAATTCAATTATCTTCTCTCAATTGCATCATGTTATCTATAATTGCCTACCAATTGTTTGTGATATTGACAACCTTAGCTATGGAGTAGATTTCTCTTGCTTGGCCTAGGGATTGAGTTATTAGAGACACTTGAATAGTGGATATAAATTGTAGATTATGAATTGAGGATTGCTAATTGACTTGAAGTGCACTAAAGCTAGACTTCCCTAGGGTGAGACTAGGACTTGTGACTCAAGTTGGTTACTCTCACTTGACTTTCCTCCATTGTTAGGGGGTTATCTAAGTGAAGCAACAATCAATCCTTATCATAATTGAAGGAAACTATAACGATGGAACTTCCAATGCTTACCCTTGGCCAAGGCTTTTATTTCAATTAATTGTTGATTGCCTTGCTAGTTTGAATTCTTACACCAATTCTCAAAACCATAAAAGCTTTCCTAATCAATGATGCACATTCTAAAGCAATTCCTAAGGAGAACGACCCGAGATCAATACCCTCGGTCATAGATTTTAGAATTGTTTGATGCAGTATTCGCGTGTTGGTTAGACTATACTCACGATCGGATTCACCACTAGTTTCTAACCGGCATAAGAATATTATCGTTCATCAAGGAGACATAAAGGAGTCTCTGATACAGTTCCTAAGAGATAATGTCGACCTCTTTGCATGGAATGCCGCAGACATGCCGGGCATAGATCCCAAACTAATGTGCCACAAACTGGCAGTATTCATAGGAAGTCAAGAAACTCGGACCAGAAAAATCCCAAGCTGTGGAAGAACAGGTACGAGCTCTACTGGAGGCAGGATTCATAAGAGAAGTCAAGTACCCACTATGGCTAGCCAACGTTGTGTTGGTAAAAAAGTCAAATGGGAAATGGCGGATGTGCACAGATTACACCGATCTAAATAAGGCCTGTCCAAAAGATCCCTATCCACTCCCAAGCATAGACACTCTAGTGGATGCCTCCTCTGGATACAAGTACCTTTCCTTCATGAATGCTTACTCGGGATATAATCAAATCCCAATGTACCCACTTGATCAAGAAAAGACCTCATTCCTAACCCCAAAAGCAAATTACTGTTATGTCATCATGCCATTCGGATTCAAAAATGCAGGAGCTACCTACCAGAGATTAATAAATATGGTCTTCGCAGACCATATCGGGAAACTCATAAAGGTATATGTGGATGACATGTTGATAAAAACACAAAATGGGGAATCATTGCTGTCCGACCTCGCCAAAGTGTTCGACACCATTAGAAAGCATGGCATGCGACTTAATCCCACAAAGTATACCTTTGCAGTAGAAGCCGGCAAATTCCTGGGTTTCATGCTAACACAACATTAAAAGTCCGACATGTGTCAAAGAAGTACAACAACTCAACAGAAGACTGGCAGCCTTATCCAGATCGGCCATAAGATCTCTTCCCTTTTACGCCACTCTAAGGAAGGGAAAGATTCAAAAAGTTCCTAGGACAACCACCCATCATTACTCGGCCACGGGAAGGAGAAGCACTAATATTATACCTCGCAGTGGGAAGTCAGGCAATAGCCTCAGCACTAGTCAGAGAAGACGAAAGTGGGCAACAACCCATTTACTTCATCAGCAAAGCCCTACAAGGGGCCGAACTGAACTATCAAAAGATAGAAAAGTTCGTCTATGCTCTCATACTGACTTCTCGATGACTTCGCCCATATTTTCAAGCTCACACCATCAAGGTTCGGACCAACCAACCCATGAAAGGCATTCTACAGAAGACAGACTTAGCTGGAAGAATTCTATAGTGGGCAGTCGAGCTATCTGAGTTCGATCTTCAATATGAAGCTTGGACAGCCATCAAGTCTCAATATTTGGCCGATTTCATTGCTGAATACACTAACACCCCAGGAACTCCTACAAAATGGAATCTCTATGTAGACGGCTCTTCAAACAAAATCGGGAGTGGTGTAGTTTTGATAATAGAAAGTGACCAGGGAACCCAAATCAAACTCTCCCTAAAATTCGAGTTTCCTGCTTCAAACAACCAAGCCGATTACGAGGCATTACTAGCTAGTTTGAGACTGGCTAAGGAAGTTGGAGTTCAAAAGCTTATCATCTTCAGCGATTCGCAAGTAGGCACCTCGCAAATAGCAGGGAGTTACCAAGCTAAGGACCCTTTACCTGGACAAAACCAAGGAACAGCTCGAACAACTCAGGGAATATGAGGTCCGCCATATACCTCGGGAACAGAATGCTCGAGCTGATGCACTATCAAAATTAGCCAGCACCAAACCAAGGGGCAATAATAGAAGCCTTATCTAGGAAATACTGCAAAACCCATCAATCTCGGAGGAAGAAAAGGTCCTAGCCATATCAGGTCAAGATCAAGGATGGATGACCCCCATAATCAACTACCTCAAATCGGAGGCACTCCCTACAGATAAGAAAGAGGCGAAGAGGTTGAGACGAGAAGCACAATATTACACCATCATAAATAATATCCTATACAAGAGAGGGATCTCCACACCCTTATTAAAATGTGTACCGACCTCCAACACAAAGGAGGTTTTGGAAGAAATACACAGTGGCAAGTGTGGTAACTATCTGGGAGCGCGAGCTCTCTCCAAAAAAGTACTCCAAGCTGGATTCTTTTGGCCGACTTTGCAGAAAGAAGCAGCCGAGTTCGTTAAGATATGCCAACCATGTCAAAAGCATGCTAACTTCCACATCGCCCCGCCAGAGGAACTCATCAGCATAACATCACCTTAGCCATTCGCAAAATGGGGACTCGACCTCCTCGTACCCTTTCCCCAAGGATCGGGACAAGTCAAGTTCCTCATTGTAGCGGTAGATTACTTCACAAAATGGATTGAGGCAGAGCCCCTAGCTAATGCCACTGCTCAAAGAAGTCAGAAATTCTTATATAGGAACATTGTTACAAGGTTTGGGGTTTCTTACTCCGTCACCACACACAATGGAACTCAATTCACCGACACAGGCTTTAGGAAGTTGGTAGCAGACTTCAAAATAAAGCATCAATTTACATCCGTAGAACATCCACAAGCTAATGGACAAGCAGAAGCTGCTAACAAAGTCATATTGGTTGGGTTAAAACGGAGATTACAGGACGCAAAGGGAGCCTGGGCTGAAGAGCTCCCACAAGTCCTATGGGCATATCGGACATCTCCACACTCCACCACAAAGGAATTACCTTTGCGATTCGCTTACGGAATGGAGGAAATGATCTCGGTAGAAATTGAAGAAGGATCCCCTAGAATGATCCACTACAATAAAGAGGCCAACTCCCAACTATAGAGGGAAGAGCTTGACCTACTTCCAGAAATCCGAGAAAGAGCTCGGATCAGGGAGGAGGCATTAAAATTTCGAATGGCCTCAAGATACAATCGAAAGGTAATATAGCGAAGCTTTGCCAAGAACGACCTCATCCTAATCTGAAATGATATCGGAACAAGTCGACCAGGAGAGGGGAAGTTAGCAGCTAACTGGAAAGGAGCCTACCGAGTCACAGAGGTACTGGAGAAAGGCTACTACATGGTGTCCGAACACGAAGGGCGAGAGCTACCAAGGTCGTGGCATGCCTGCAACCTAAGAAGGTATTATAGTAAGGAGGTAATAAAGATCTTAGGTCTAGGTGCACTCTTTTTCCTGAAAAGGTTTTTTAACGAGGCACCAAGCCAAGATCTGTAAAATTGCTTGACTTAGAGGGGTAAACACCCACATGTATATTTTTCATTTGCCTATATGTCTACTTTCTATTGGAATAAAACTTTTCAGATTCTCTACAAAGTTTCTCTACCAAGACGCATTAATCTGAACGCAAAAATCCATCGCCTGATTACAAAGCTATAAGTCGGCAAGGTGAAAACCAAATTCACCGCTCGACCACGATGAAATCAAATTCATCGTCTGAAAGTCTACAAAGTTCGGCAAGGTGAAAACAAAATTCACCGCCCGACTTCGGCAAGGTCGACCAAGTGAGAACCAAACTCACCAAAATCGGCAAGATGAAAAAGCGATAAAAACAGATTAATACGAAAGCTACAAAAGTTATAAAAAGTAATCCATAGAAAAAGGCCTGATAAGGTCTGAGAAAAAAAGGATTGCTAGAAATAACTTAGAATGGACCGACATGAAGAAGTCGGACCAATCGACGTAAAAGCTACAAAAGTTATAAAAAGTAATCCATAGAAAGAGGCCTGACGAGGTCTGAGAAAAAATGGATTTCTAGAAATAACTTAGAATGGACCGACATAAAGAAGTCAGACCAATCGACGTAAAAGCTACAAAAGTTATAAAAAGTGATCCATAGAAAGAGGCCTAACGAGGTCTGAGTAAAAATGGATCGCTAGAAATAACTTAGAAAGGACCGACATGAAGAAGTCGGACCAGACCAATCAAAGCGACAAAGTTATGAAAAAGTAATCCATAAAGAAAGAGGCCTGGCCAGCCCTGATTACAAATGGATTACTAAAAATAACTCGAGAAGGAGCGACAAGAGAAGTCGACCAACAAAAGGCGTGCGCTAGAAGGGACACAGCTCGTCCCAAAAAGTCATGACCTCACGAAAAGCTATCAAAACTGTTCAGACCAAAAAGGTTCCATAAGAACATTAGCGAGTCATCGAACAAAGCTAGCTTCAAAGGTCACTCCGACTAAAGCAGGAAATGAACCAACACAAAGGCAATCAAAAGAGGTCAGACAGCAAAGTCCAACACTATAAAGATTCCTGGAAGCAGTAAAATGTTGCAAACAAACACATCAAAAGAAACATAACCATCATAAAAAAAGACTCAGTAGGCAACCTGGAAGAGGACCTCAAGAGTTCAAAAGTACTTTGTTGCATTGAAGCAACTAACAGTCAAAGGAACCAAGATATAACCAAAATTACAAAAATAGAGTCCAAAAGCCTACAAGTCGGGCTGTGGAGACAAAAACATATAAAATCATAAGGGATGCAAAGTTTCCCCAGTAGCAGCGTTAGTAGTAGAAAAAGGAGGAATGATATTCACAAGGACAGCGTCGATGGTCCCATCCTCACGATTGAGTATCTCACAATCCGGATCGGGTTGGGGACGCTCAACCTCGGCAGTAGGATTTGAAGAAGTCGTGGTGGCAGAGGCTTTGACTGGCGGCACAGGGGGAGGATTTTCCTCTTCATCCTCATCTGGGGCAAGGACGATTTTACCATCCTCCACAATGTTGTCAAAACTGAAGAGAGTCAGGTCGAGCTCGGGAGCAAGAACTCGAACCTGCGCCTTCAAGTTTTCATAGGCATCAGTCACACTGCCTAGAAGATGACCCTAGAGCTCAGTATAGTCAGCCGGAGCAGACTCCAGCCTCTCCCTGGTCTCCAGCAGCTCACCATAAGTACGAGTATAACTCTCCTTTGACTTCTTGGACATCTCCTCGGCCAAATTGGCAGCCGATTCAGCTCTGGTAGCCTGAGACTTTTCCTTCTCCAAATCCAACTCCAGCTTAATAACTCTAGCATGAAGCTCGTCCTTCAGACCTTTGATCTGATCAAACTCCGACTTTGCATCCTCCAAAAACTCCTTCGTTGAATGAATTGGGGAACCCTGGACAGTTCGAGACAAGGCTGCACCCATATGGGCCATCCGAATGCTATTGCTGGTAATAAAATTCAAATGACAAAGAATGGACACATCGTCCATGGGAAGTCGACCAAAAGGGGCAATCTGGTTATCCACAAACCCCACCGCATCGAAATCAGGGGCGTCCAGGTCAAAGGGCTCAACAATTTTCTGCTTCCTGGGTGGAGGACCAGTAGCAGAGGAAAAGGCAGCACCAAAGGTCGGCTGGGGAGGATCAGAAGAATCCAAGCGAACCTGGGGAGTTGGGATGATCTTTCTCGGCCCAGAAGTGTCCAAGGTCGACCTCCTCAGTGTAACATTAGAAGATCCCTCCCCAGAACCTTTGGTCGAAATGTTCTGGGTAGCAGTTGCCTTTCTTGCCCTCTTAAAAGCCTCCATAGATTCAGTAGTCTTCACCATTTCTGAAAAAATAAAGCAGCAAAACCAAAGTTGCAAGTTAGAAAGAGATGGATTGACAAAGATCCACAAAAGGAACAAAGACATCTCGCAACGGCCAAAGGAAGGCCAAGAATGCTTTGCTGAAAGGTATGAAGTCTTGAAAAAAGAAATTACTTAAAAGGCAAAAGCACAAATCAAAACGGCGCTAAAAAGTTATCCAAACAAACTATAAAAAGGTTCCCCATCGGAACACTACCTAAAAGGTTGTTAGATTATGACTAAAAAGCCCGAGCAGTGAAGACAAACAAGTCGGAAGAAGGCTGAAAGACCTCTCAACAAACTAAAAAGGACAATACCAGACTCACACAAGGAGAAACTACTCAACATCAACCAAAGTCAGGATGCTTGAGCACGACTTCCACAAAGAGATCGAAGCTCTGAAAGCACGATCTCACGGAAAGGTCCGAACTCAAGCAGGTGCACTGTTCATACATCGGTTCGAGCTATAAAGGACCGGGTTGGCCGACCTCTTAGAAGGTTGGCCCATGACCGACCTCTTAGAAAGTTGGATCATGACCGACCTCTTGGAAGGTTGGCCCATTACCGACCTCTTCACAAAGAGTTCGGCCAAATCGTCAAAAGAGGCCAAAGCAGGCCCAAACGAAGGAACACAGCCCAATCTAAAGGCAGCCAAAGATTAGAAAGATAAGGGCGGTTTCCCTTAAAGATAAGATGACTTCACTCAAAGATAAGATAAGATGAGATAACTATCTTATCCCCAGAAAGGTCACTCCACACTACTATAAATACACTAGAGCACCCAGGTATAACTAAGACTCTGATTCTACTAAAAATCTGCTTAAAGCCCATGCTAACTTAAGCATCGGAGTCTCTTGTAGGTACCACCACCCTCAGGTGACGAAGGATCAGCAGCATTTCCTGCTCCACCAGTTCCATTAGGTCGGACACGACAGCTCCGGCCATCAGATCCAACAAGTCAGACACGACAGCTCCGGCCACCACAGCAAATCTAATCCGAGATCGACCTTCAGTTTTAGGTAACCCTCGGAACAGGTAGATTAATTGGAAGTTCTATCCTTGTTGGATTTTCCTAAGTGGAATAGCAAGAGGTTGTTATTTTCACTTCATTAACCCTTACTAAATAAAGAAAAGTCAAGTGATTGAGCTAAATCTTATTCACAAGTCCTAATCTTCTTCTTATAGAAGGATTAGCGTTAGTAAATAGAGAGTTAGCCAACAACTTCCAATTGAACTAATCACTTGAGTATTCCAACTCAAGAGTCTCCATTTAATCAACCCCCAAGTCAGGTTGGGAGTCAACTCTATTGACATGAATATAACGTTCACAGGCATAAAAAGGGAATAAGAAGAAGACATGATAAATTAAATAAAATAGGGATTGAAAATTAATTAAAGGTAAAAATAGTTCTTCGCATTAATAAATCCTAAAATCATAAACATATGTATTTGAATAGGGTTAAGAGGTAATCAAAAAGAGTAAAGGAATAAGAAAACAAACTAGAATAATGTAACTTCAACGGAGGTAGTGACTCTTCTCAATATCCAAAGCAAAATCATCAAAAGCATAAAAACTAGAAATCAATGAATGTGTAGAAAACCTAGAGGAAGTATGTATTTTCTCTAAGATTCAAACCTAAAACTAAAACTATGCGAATGAGAATGTGCATTGAGTCTCTGCTCGTCCCCTGGCTCTAGTCTGTGTTTATAGGCCAAAAAACTGGGTCGAAACTCGGCCCAAAATCGCCCCCAGCATTTTCTGCGATTTCTGCAGGTAGCGCATGTCACGCGTATGCGTCAGTCACGCATACGCGTCGCTGGTCATTTTCGCGTACCACGCGTATGCGTCACTGTGCAAACTCTGATTCACGCGCACGTATGAGCCATGCGTGCACGTCGCTTCTCGCTGGTTGTCTCCATTATTTCTTGTGCTCCTTCCATTTTTGCAAGCTTCCTCTCCATCCTCTAAGTCATTCCTGCCCTATAAAGCCTGAAAATACTTAACGCACATATCACGACATCGAATGGTATAAAGGGAATTAAAAATACATAATTTAAAGGCTTAGGAAGCAAATTTTCAATTATAGAACAAAACTAGGAAGGAACTGTAAAATCATGCAAAGTGTATGAATAAGTGTGCAAAGACTTGATAAAAACCACTCAATTGAGCACAAGATAAACCATAAAATAGTGGTTTATCACACACCCTAGAGAACTTACAAAGCTCCTCAAATCGGTTAGTGTAGTCCGCCACAGATAAGGAACCTTGCTTCAGCTGCATAAGTTCCATCTCCTTCGCTTCCCTTACAGACTCAGGAAAGTACTTCTTGTAGAAGGCCGTCTGGAATACATCCCAAGGGATATCGGCATTCTAAAGCTGGAGCAAGCAGCATTCTCCTTGCCACCAATGCTGGGCCTCTCCCAAAAGCTGATAAGCAGCAAACTATACATATTGGTTGTTCGGAAAAGGTTGTGCTTGCCAAGGTCATTGGAGCACCTCCCATGTTATCTCCATTCCCTTTAACATTATCATTCGCGTTCCTTCGCCATTCCCGTTTCCATTCCCAGCCGGTTGGCCTAACCTCTGCACAGCTTGTAGAGTCACAGCAGCATTAGCTTCCATGGTGTTCGCAAGATTCGCCATTGCTGCCATGAACTCGACATGGTTATCGGCCGATTGCGTATTTCTCCTCTCGACTCGTGAACGTGTACGACCTGGTCACTGAGTGGTCATTAGGGTTCTTGTCTATACCAAACAATCGATATCAATGTGATCAGTCTCAATATCAAAAGCCTAGTGCTTCAATTATCCCAAACAAGCACTCACAAACAAGCATGCTATGCATGTATCAAGTAAAAACCTAATAGTATCAAAGAAAAGACACACAGAGTATGCAATGAAGCACAATCGGTCCATCCCTCAGGCTCACGAGGATGAACCACTCTGATACCACTAAATGTAACACCCTAATTACCCTAAGCCTTATCTCGCATCGTAAAGCAAAGGTTAATCAAAGGTTACGACGGTTCTAAGCTCATACATGTAATATATAGAAAGAAATAATATATTCTAGAAGCCCGATAAAGGATATAGCTCAAAAACAGGATTTGAAAAGTGCAAAACGTACTCACGAAGCTACAATTTAATGCACAAGATGTATATATAATATAACAAAAGATAGGAGTATAGTAGTACAAGAATCTAACCACGGCTTGCGGAATTTAAGCCGGCTAGTTATATACAAACCATATAGCAGTTTAGAAGTTAAAATGGCTTATACAAGTTTTTCTCTCAAAATAAGCCTCTAGGCAAAAGTAAAATACAACAGATGAGAGATATAAACAAAATAATCAAAAGAGATCCAAAACAGATAAGGATTCTTCGCTTCTATCACCATCCAAGAAACTCACCGAGGTGGGTTGCGACCTGCATCTGAAAAATAACAACAGAATAGAGTATGAGAACCGGAGGTTCTCAGTATGGTAACAGTGCCCAGTGATATCAGATATAAGACTCCGGGATGCCAGAGGCAATCCTAGAACTTCATATCCATCACAAGATTCATCTTAAAGCATACTAAAATAATAAAGCGTAACTTAAAATTTAACATGAATAAAAAGGTAATCTAACTTAGTGGATTTTCTAACTAACAACTCTCCACTGTCCCACAGTGTTCACCAACCTATCCTCCATGCGATCCCATTGCCACCGCCTTCCGAGCCTCCTCAATCCTAGTAGAAAGCACAATTAATTTCAATGCAAGTAAAACACAAGTATAGGCATATATATCAAGTAATTCAAATAGGCAATTAGGCATGTTATACAATTAGGCAAACAATTACAAGTCGACAAAGCATACAAACAGATAGAAGATGCACATGATGAAAGCCTGTCCTACTGGCTGTGATATCACATTGTCGGTTCAACTGCCAATCCGACACATCTCCATGGAGATGTCGCCCTTCGGAATCATCATTGGGAACCCCCGATATATGGTGCTTAGAACACCATCCAGGATTTTGTGCCTGCACACTCTATTGATCCGAAGGGATGCGAGCGGGATACTCTTGCCACGGACCTCACATCTCAACGCAAGCGAGACGAACCACCGCCCTTACCCCACCGCCGCTACCTCGACAGGCGGGATCGAACCGCTGATAAACCCATATTTTATGATGTATTTTGTGCTCAATTTAAGCGATTTATTCAATCCTTCACCCACTTATTCATGTAAATTACATGGTTTTACTTTCCCTTCCTTATTATGTGATATATGTGAAAAAAATGTTTCCTATGCTTTAAAAATATTAATTTTAATTACCCTTTATTACCATTCGATGCCGTGATTTGTGTGTTAAGTATTTTCAGATCTCCCAAGGCAGGAATGGCTTAGAGGACAGAAAGGAAACATACAAAATTGGAGGGAAAGCACAAAAATGGAGTTTTGAAGAAAAGGGCAGCGACGCGAACGCATGGACGACTCAGCCGCGTGCCTAGCGCGAAAAGGCAGCGACGCGAACGCATGGACGACGCAGACGCGTGCCTTGAGTAGAACACAAATGACGCGTACGCGTGACCAAAGAGAACGCGTGACAAGGAAAACTCTCAGATGACGCAAACGCGTGACCTACGCGAACGCGTGACAGACACCACGCACCAGAATTTCCAGAAAACGCCCCTAGCGATTTCTGGAACCCTTTTGGCCAAGATCCATGTCCAGAAAACACAAATTAGAGGTTATAAAGTGGGGGAATGCATCCATTCAGGGGGATGTCTTCCATTATTCACTTTTCATAATTTAGATGTAGTTTTTAGAGAGAGAGGTTCTCTCCTCTCTCTTAGGATTTAAGATTTTAGGATTTCTATTAGTTTAGTTCAATTCATCTTCAGTCACAGGTTCAACATTCCTTTTACTTTTTATTTCTCTTCTACTTTCAGATACTTTAATGCTTTTATTTGTTAATTACTTATGTTGCCAAATTGACTTATGAACCTTTCATGTTAGGATTTTCTTTATTTAATATAAACCTGAGGTATTTCAGATTTATGATTCTTATTTAACTTTTTATATTCTTGGCTTTAATTGATTAATTGGAGACTCTTGAGTTATCAAACTCATCGTGATTGATAATTGTTATTTTTGCTAATTGAATTGAATTCCGATAACTCTTGTCCTCTCTTAAGAATTGGCTAGGACTTGAAGATCAAACTAATTAGTCCACTTGACTTTCCTTTGCTTTAGTAAAAGTTAACTAAGTGGGATTAAAACTCAATTCTCATCACCATCGATAAGATAAAACTAGGATAGGACTTCCAAATTTTCGTACCTTGCTAAGAGTTTTATTAGTTATTAATTTATTAATTCCTACAATTTATTTCCCTTGTTCAAACCTTTGGAAACCCAAAAACACTGTTTTTCATAACCAATAATAATTCATACTTCCCTGCAATTCCTTGAGAAGACGACCCGAGGTTTGAATACATCGGATTATAAATTTTATTGGGTTTGTTACTTGTGACAACCAAAACTTTTGTACGAAAGGATTTTTTGTCGTTCTAGAAGCTATACTTACAATCCAATTATATTTGTGAATTTCTTTACCGATAGGAAATCAGTTCGTCAAAATGGCGCCGTTGCAGGGGAGTTGCAAACGTGTGCCTTATTATTGGTTATTGTAAATATTTTTCTTTTTCTTGTTTATTTGTTTCTGTTTTCATTTTTAATTCCTATTAGCTACCATGAGTTCTCACCCCTCTCACTTTGAGTTTGGTTCTAATATTGTTGAAGGGAATGAAAGCTATAATAGGAACATGCATCAAGGTCAGAACAGCCAAAGATGGATGGGGCCACGAGGACTTGATCAACCCTTTAGGCAACAACACTCTCCACAGTATCACAGACGACGACCATTCTACAATGCATGCCAAGGCAATAGATACGGTGGATCCCTTTGTAGTTACCAACAAGTCCCACCCTGTGCTATTGAACCACCCTCTCAACATAGCTTTGAACCACTACACTCACAAGCTCCCTACAACCCTAATCAATATCCACTCCGACTCCAGTCCAATTACTCCCAAGAACCACCACATTCTTATTATGAGCCCTCTCTCCCAATCAATGAACCCTCATATTCACCCCAATCTCCAATGGGTGACACCCTTCGTGTTCTTCTTCAAGGGCAAGCGAAGATGCAAAGGGACGTACTGGAACTCACTATTGCCTTAACCGAGGTAGTAAATAAATTAGCTTCCCAATATCTGAGCACTCAAAGTACTCCCATGGCTATATGTGGGGAATCAAAAGAAGAGCGTAGCATGAAGGAGACACTAGAAACTTCGGTGGACAATGAGGAGCATGGCTTTATATTGGAACAAGTGGAGGAAGCCATAATAGTTGTAGAGGAAGAAGTGGTTGAAGATTTAGGAGATGTTGAACCTCCATGAGAATCAACAACTGTAAAGGATTCCGCCGAAAAGTTCGAATTTGATGCCAAGGAGGATAGTGCACAACCTCCAAAGCATATACCCTGTGAAAAATTGGCCGGAACAAACCAAGAAGTTGATTCCATGGGCAATAATAATCATGAATCAAGCTCTCCTAATCATGAACTTAATCCGCAACTGAACTCCTTGAGCCTGAAGAACCTTATCCAAGTGAATACGAAGATGATGTCGAGGTAGATTTCTCTCAACCTCCAACGTATGACTTAAGTGACGAGGAAGACATAGAAGACTTTGATCAGGACGTAGTTGCAGTTGAAGAATTTTGCAAGGAAGTGGAGGAATTCACAGAAGAAAATAAGGGAGTAGAGCTTACAGAACCACTAAAAACACCTATCCCAACGCCATTACCACCTAATACAAGCTTCAAGTGGGTACAATCTTTAACCTTTATCTTTACTTTTCTACTTGAATATGGTTTGCTTGAAACAGATGGCCAACTTAGAGCTCTCTGTGGCTTTAAGAGTAAGAGGGAAATGGCTCGTACTCAGAGCTGGTGTGCAAGATTCAATAAGATTCCATGCTTCAATTCGAAGTACACGGATTGGTATCAAGTTCAATTGAATGGGTCTCGGAAGACGTTTGGTCATCTTGGTGAGAATACAATTTCTAAACCGCCTGGATTGAAGAATATAGATCAAGACAAGGGCGGATTTAAAAGCGAAGTTTGGGATCCTGGAATCTATTCTGATATTCAACACCCCGGGAGCCAAAGAATCTTTTTGAGGCTGCTCAAAGGATTTACGTGCCTTGCTTGGGACCCCGGAGGCTGTTGGAATTCCAAACACTGATGGAGATTTTTGGATGAATTCAAGCATAAGCCACCATAGCAGGAAGCTCCTCAAATGTCCAACTTAAGGACTTTAACTAAAAATGCTAGGTGGGAGACAACCCACCATGGTATGATCGTTCCTGTTTCAATTTTATTTCGTTTTGTTTGTTTTTATATTGTTTTATTTTCATTGAACCTGGATATTATTTGTGGCATTTACATTAGCATTGCGTACTGCATAATTGCATAATTGCATCAAATAAATAAAAAAAATAATAATAAAAATATAAAATCACCCCACGCGAGCGCGTAGGCCACGCGTGGGCATGGAGTAGAAATCGGCATAAGATCCAACATCCAGAAAGTTGGGCTGGAATCGTGCAGCTGGTGTGTGTTTAGCACAAAACGGCCCACGCGTTCGCGTCGCTGACACGAACGCGTCACTCGCAAAACACTCATCCCACGCAAAAGTGTGAGCGACGCGTCCGCTTCGCATGGATATAATGGCCCCGTAAATGGAAACAGAGACTTACGCTGAAATGACGCTAGAAGTATGCGTCTAGCACAATTTACAGCGACGCGGTCGCGTGCTTCACGCATCCGCGTCACCCATCTTTTACCCAACCCATGCGACTGCGTCAATCACGCGACCGCATCAAACCCATTTCACCCTAGTCACGCGATCGCGTGCTCCACGCGTTCGCGTGGATTCAAAAATACTAACCCCCTTCACGCATAACACTACCCCTCGCGTCGCCCATTCATCCCTAACCCTCCTCTCACCTTTTCTCTTCCCCTCCTCTGCAACCACTACCGCACAACGCCACCGCGCCACCCATCTCACCCACCGCCG
>NC_029791.2:84507162-84519639 GCF_000816755.2 Arachis ipaensis
CGACCAACCCCCCTCCAACCCTACCCTCTTATCCCTTCATCCCCTTCTCCAACCTTAACCCTCATCCACCCAGCCCCACCGAACCACCCTTGCTGCCACCGTACATTGCCACCGCGCCACCCTCCCATCACCGCTGCGTCACCACCACCATCTCTCTGCCCTTACCTCTGTTCATACCAGGTTTCGCCGAACACCGATTTCTCTATCTTCCATAGTTCGTTGCATATTTTTCAGATTCTGTTCAATTTAGGATAGTTAGCGATGCATGTTTGTAGTAGATTCTAGGTGGTTAGGTAGCTAGGATGTGGTTAGTGGATTTAGGCCTGATAATTGTGCCGTTCTTGTTACTTGTTTTACCTATTCTGCAATTTTGATCTAGCTGTCATGTTAATACTATTCATATGCTGTTCTTTAATGTTTCATGCTACTGTTAAGACTATTCTTTACTACTCCTATTGTTTGTGACTCTTTGCAGCGCTTTTTAATCTCATATGACCTGTTTTTCTTGTTGTTTATTACCGGGGAACATCCAATTTTAGCCGGAATGCTGCCCAATTTTCTGCAAATTATTTCATTTTTTTTCATGCATAGGTTTTGGCAATTTTGAATTCGCATTACTTGGCTACAACCAAACCAATTCATGAATGCACGGGCTAGCATTCTTATCCCTTTCGATTCCCTGGCTAGTAAATTGCATTATTGATGATTTCATTTTAATTTTTGCTACTCTCGTATCTATCTGATTTATCATCAATAACCTGATATCCTTGCTTGAATATGAGTTGACTGTTCTTTAAATTTGTGAATCTCTTGTTACCTAGGAAACCGATAATCATGCCACTTACTTTAACTTTCTTTTTGCTAACTCACTGCTTTAACTTTCTAACTTCCTTTCTCACTCCTAACCATTTTCACTTTCAAACTTCTCTTGTCGGTTTTTCACTAACTACTTTAACTTTCTAACTCAGGGCATGATCATTATTTTTCCTATTTAACTTGAATTCCACTTATCATATATTTTGGATTGTTTTTTTTCTCTTTTCAGACTTTTTCACTCGTATACAATCCAAATTGCACATATCTTCAACTCATTTCATGCTTCTCTTGCTCTTTTGCCACTCTGTGCTCATATTGCTATTATTCTATTAGCCTACTTATTTTCCTGCTATTGTTATTCAATTATATCCTAGAATTTCTGCTTTTCAGGATGTCTGACCTTCAACGCAAAGGAAAAGGAAAAATAACCACTGGCAAAAAGAAAAGAGGCGAATCCTCTAGGACCATCCTTGACATTTTGCATGACGACTCCTGGCGGGAAAAGCACTTTACCCCGCAGGAGAAGGCTGACCAGCTACTCACTGCCACAGATCCAGTTAAATTTGCAAACAAATACTGTGAGCTAAAGTATCCAGTGTTTGCCACTTCCAGGAACCTGTACCTAGAAAGAACTCTAAAAATTCCAGAAGAACTACAGCAGTACACCTCCGAACAGATAAAACAGAGAGGCTGGTTCTTCTTGGAACGAAACTTGACAGAGGTGAATGCTTCCTGGGTCAGAGAATTTTACTGTAACTATTTCAAGACTTCCCTGGATGCAGTGCACCTCAGAGGGAAACATATTTTGGTCACTGAGGAAGCTATTGAGGACATCCTCCACCTTCAGCCTAAGTCGGATCAGCCTGACGGTTACCAAAAGGCTGAAGAGGATATGAGATTTATGAGATTTGACTGGGATGCTGTCAAGCAGAGAATAGCCCTTGATCCTACTGTCCCATGGGTCATGGGAAAGAATACAGTGATGCCTAAGGGAATCAAGCTGATATATCTGAATGATGAGGCTTGGCTTTGGCACCAGATTCTGAGCAACTATGTGATGCCGAGCACTCATGAGACAGAGCTGCCCGCTGCTATGATCACCCTTATTTGGTGCGTGATGGAGGGTAAGGACCTGTATCTTCCACGTTTCATCCGGTATTATATGGCCAGGGTCCATGTCAGAGGCACTCTCCTTTTCCCTTATCTGATCACCCAGCTAGGCCGTCGAGCTGACGTGCCTTGGGTGTTGGCTGATGCGAAGTCGACTGCTGCAAACTGCAAGAAGATCATTCCACACAGTAGGAAGTTTCAGGCTTTAGGCTACAGACCCCCATTCCTCACCGCTCCTGCTGAGGCAGCCACATCTTCAGCTGCCCCTTCTGCATCCACTACTGTACCAGCCTCATCCACTGCACATCCACCTGCTCCTGAGACGATTTATCATTTGGTTCATCGACTCTTTGCCTGCCTGGATTGTATGGAGCATCACGACAAGCAGCGCTATGAGCACCTCAAGTTGATGATCCGATCCGACAGCGACATCCCCTCCGAGCCCGACACCCCTTCTGATACATCTGAGGTAGAGGCGGATGATCATGAGGAGGAGACACATGCCCAGGCTGAGCAGGCGGGACCAGAGCAGGCTGCGACACAGCATGAGGAGCCACACCAGATCCAGGCAGCAGACTCAGAGATTCCTCTACAGTCAGCGCCTCCACTACAGCAGACAAATCCTCCTACACTTATCCAGTGTGCAGACTTTCAGGCCACCACAGAGACTCCAGCAGCCCATTCTTCCGGTGATGACACTTCTTCACACCCAGCTTGAGTGAGCATCGAGGACGATGCTATATTTTAAGTGTGGGGAGGTCACCATCCCTGGCGTATCTTTTTGGTGAACCACTACAGATTCTTTTATCTTATTTTGTTTATTTTTTTGTACTTTTATCTTTATTTTTATTTTTTAGTACTTACACATTGTTCTTTTGCTGTATTTTTACTTTATTTCCGCATTTTGCAGTTTAGTTTATATCTTAGATATTTAGTTTAGTTTGCAATTCTAAACTTATTAGTTATAGAATATGTGGATTAATTAATATGGTTTACCCTTTTAGCATATAATAGTTTGGTTTAATTGAAAATAAAAGGAGTAAACTAGAAACTTTAGTAAATTAAAACAATCCACACACCTTGTATATATAGCATTACATGTTAGTTAGTTAACGACATTTCTTCAAGGAGGAACACTAAAATTTTAAGGGCCACCCTAAGATTTACATTGAGTTGAATGGAAACTCTTGATTTCTACTTGCATGACATGTATAACTGATATATGATTTTTGAGCTGGAGAACACACAGCCTGTGAGTTTTGAGCTTAATTGTATGGTTACATTCAAACCATACATTTCATTCCTGTGTGTTTTGCCCTTCTTTTTCATTCTGGTGTTCTTTACTTTGTTTTAATCTATATATCCAATATAGAATATAGATACATACCAAGAGATGATTGAGGCCATCATTTGAATTTTTCCTTACTTATCCCAAATTAGCCTACCTTTTACATCACCCTTGTTAGCCCCCTTGAACCTTTTAATTCCCTCTTGTTCTATAACCACATTACTAGCCTTAAGCAGAAAAAACAAAATAAAAATCCCAATTTGAATCCTTGGTTAGCTTGAGATAGATATTGTGTACAAATTAAGTGTGGAGAATTTTATGGGAACATGGGATGATAGAAACAAAGTAAGGATTTAAAATGAATAAGTTATTTTAGAAATTTGGGAAGCATGCTCATGTGACATCAAAATAACTAAATTACCATGTGCATCAAATATATATATATATATTCAGTATTTAAATAAGGGAATACAAAAAAATTCCCCAAATTCAAAATAAAAAGAATCAATGCACATAGAACAAAATTTAAAAGTAAATTTGATACATGAGAATGTAACACAAAAGTGGGAAGAAGTTTGGGTTGCTAGGTAAAGCACTTTAAATTATATAAAGTATGTATGTTAGGTGAGATCTTAGACTAATCAAGGATTCACTTTGTTAGCTCACTTAGCCTTATACATATACCCTTACCTTCACCTTGGCCCCATTACAACCTTAAAAAAGACCTCATGATTTTTGTATGTCCGTATTCCATAGTTGTTGATTGGTTAGATGAAGAACAAAGTTTTAGAAAGCAAGGATAGAAAAAGAATAGAGTGATTAACCCAATAAACACTGAGTGACTAGAGAGTAAACATAAAATCCAGTGAGGGTTCAATAGCTCATCACCATATGTCTCTGCTTAATTGTTAATTGTCTTGCAAGTTTGTGAAATACTTTTACCCATCTCAATTGTAAAAGTGCTTTAACATTATCTAAGGTTTGGCTATGCATATCTGATTTCTTGAGGATATGAATTATTTTAACCACATGTAAGCTTTATATACAAGTGAATAATAACTAGAATTGCATGACTCATTTAGGTAGTTTGCATTTAGAATAGAATGCATTGCATGAGATTCCACCATTTTAACTTTACCCTTTCTCTTGGATTTAGCATGAGGACATGCTATTGTTTAAGTGTGAGGAGGTTGATAAACCAATATTTTATGATGTATTTTGTGCTCAATTTAAGTGATATATTCAATCCTTCACCCACTTATTCATGTAAATTACATGGTTTTACTTTCCCTTCCTTATTATGTGATATATGTGAAAAACATGTTTCCTATGCTTTAAAAATATTAATTTTAATTACCCTTTATTACCATTCGATGCCGTGATTTGTGTGTTAAGTATTTTCAGATCTCCCAAGGTAGGAATGGCTCAGAGGACAGAAAGAAAATATACAAAATTGGAAGGAAAGCACAAAAATGGAGTTTTCAAGAAAAGGGTAGCGACGTGAACGCATGGACGACGCAGCCGCGTGCCTAGCGCGAAAAGGTAGCGACGCGAATGCATGGACGATGCAGATGCGTGCCTTGATCGAAGCGAACACGTGACAAGGGAAACTCTTAGATGACGCGAACGCGTGACCTACGCGAACGCGTGACAGACGCCACGCACCAAAATTTCTAGAAAATGCCCCCAGCGATTTCTGGAACCCTTTTGGCCCAGATCCAAGTCCAGAAAACACAGATTAGAGGTTATAAAGTGGGAGAATGCATCCATTCAGGGGGATGTCTTCCATTTCTCACTTTTCATAATTTAGATGTAGTTTTTAGAGAGAGAGGTTCTCTCCTCTCTCTTAGGATTTAGGATTTTAGGATTTCTATTAGTTTAGTTCAATTCATCTTTAGTCACAGGTTCAATATTCTTTTTACTTTATATTTCTCTTCTACTTTCAGACACTTTAATGCTTTTATTTGTTAATTACTTATGTTGCCAAATTGAGTTATGAACCATTCATGTTAGGATTTTCTTTATTTAATATAAAACTGAGGTATTTCAGATTTATGATTCTTATTTAGCTTTTTATATTCTTGGCTTTAATTGATTAATTGGAGACACTTGAGTTATCAAACTCGTCGTGATTGATAATTATTAGTTTTGCTAATTGAATTGAATTCCGATAACTCTAGTCCTCTCTTAAGAATTGGCTAGGACTTGAAGATCAAACTAATTAGTCCACTTGACTTTCCTTTGCTTTAGTAAAGGTTAACTAAGTAGGAATAAAACTCAATTCTCATCACCATCGATAAGGATAACTAGGATAGGACTTCCAAATTTTCATACCTTGCCAAGAGTTTTATTAGTTATTAATTTATTAATTCCTGTAATTTATTTCCCTTGTTCAAACCTTTTGAAACCCAAAAACACTGTTTTTCATAACCAATAATAATTCATACTTCCCTGCAATTCCTTGAGAAGACGACCCGAGGTTTGAATACTTCGGTTTATAAATTTTATTAGGTTTGTTACTTGTGACAACCAAAACTTTTGTACGAAAGGATTTTTTGCCGGTCTAGAAGCTATACTTACAACGCAATTATATTTGTGAATTTCTTTACCGATAGGAAATCAGTTTGTCAACCGCCGTCCCTGCCGGGTGCATAGCGTCTCAATAAATCTCAGTATAAAACAATACTTCAGTGGTTTTCAGAAAACATTTTCCAGTATAGTTTGGATCCATTATTTCATTCCGAGTCCTCGACTCATTTCAACCACTGACAATTCAACATTTTCATTTCGAACTCAATAGTTCGTCACTTTCTCAATTTACTTTCAATAATCGTCAATTCATTACTCTTCATTTTCTCTCAACCAAACCCATCCTCAGTACACCAGAAACCTAAACCTCCGTTCTCTAACTTTTCAAAATAATTACCAATTAATTCTACTTAGGACTGTTCCCATGTTCTGATACCCAAAAATATGCCCAAGAATCTTAAAAAGGTGTCACAGAAGTTTACAAGCGCGTTGGGAAGGTGAAATAGTTGAAAACAAAGTTTTAGTTGGAAAACAGGACATGTGCGTATGCACAGGGGTGTGCGTGCGCATGCCCAGCAGATTTTCAAAAAGTGTGTGTACGAATAAAGGTGTGCGTATGCACAAGTACAAATTTTTACAATTCTGTTCGCTCGCACAAGGCATGCTAGTGCCCTCAACCGAATGCACCTTCCAACATGTGCGTGCGCACAGGGCTATTCGTGTGCACAGGTTGTAATGCTTCATTGGTTATGTGTGCGCACAGGTTATGTTAGCGCTCTCAACAAAAGGCTTTCCCCTATGTGTGTCTACGCACAAGGCTATGCGTGCGCACAGGTTCAAAAAATCACGGGGGTGTGCATGCGCACACAAACCAAAAATCACAAAATTCTTCAACTTTGTAGAATTTCAGATTTTGACACCAAATTTTGAATGATCATAACTTCCTCTACAAAAATCCAAAATTTACAAACTTTATATCAATTTGAATATTTTTCAATTAACTTTAATTCTAAATAAGTTTCAATTGATTTTGAAAACTGAGGCACAAGTTATGACCCGTCAAAGTTCACTAAAAAGCAGTTTTTACCTAATTTTCACAAGTACTCAGTTTCTTTCCAAATTCTCAACCAACATCAAATCAAAACAACACTAAACTCTAATTTACATTACAATATACCCTCTAGGGCCATAATTCACCATTCATACCAATTTTTCAATGAACTTTAATTCTAAACAAGTTTCAACCAATTTTGAAAAATGAGGCACAAGTTATGACCCATCAAAGTTCACTAAAATCCAGTTTTTACCAAATTTTCACAAGTACTCAATTTTTTTACAAATTCTCAACCAACATTAAACCAAAACAATACCAAACTCCAATTTACATCACAATATACCCTCTAGGACCATAATTCACCATTCATACCAATTTTTCCACCCACATTTCTATATCATCAACCTCAACATCACATATATCACACTAAACCATTTTTCAATCCACACAATCATCCATCATCATTATATCATTCACAATCATCATAATTAATTCATTCAACCTCAATCTCACTCTTCAACATCAATTTATCAACATTAATAATCACAATTCATCATAATAGCCAAAGCTCATCAATTCATCATGCATCATATCTCAATAATTCCAACAACCAATTTAATTCAATCCTATCCTATGGGTCACTAGCCTAAGTGTCCAGAAATATTATATATTACATAGAAGAAACCGAAACCATACCTTGGCCGATTTCCAATATGAACCAAGACCCCAAATGAGTGCAATTTAATCTTTCCACCACAAGCAAGTCACCAATTCAACTCCAATAAACACCAACAAGCTCCAACAATTGCCAACAACTACAACTTCAAGCTATAATACACATAATTCATAACTAATCAACCTCGGGTTCAACTTAATCACAATTTCACAATGATTTAAGAATAACTTACCTTACTCAACAGTTTTGGAGGCCAAACCCAAAGGTAATCAAAGACTAGAGTGTACCTAAACACCCAAAATCACAAAAATTCATTCAATACAAAACCCTAAGAATTTGAAATTTTTGAGGGAAGAACTGAGAGGAATTTCATGACGTCCTTACCAGTTTCTTGAGTGGGTTCTTTAGAGCTCTTCACGAGGATCGCGTGGCCGCAAACGGTGCGGCGATCGGAGCTCCGTAGCTTAAGTTATGAGCCTGAGATGATGAGGATGAATAGTGTTAATGGGGGGTTTCTTCTCCTTCTCTTCTCAGCTGGTGTATGTGTGTTTAATGCCTAGTGGGTTCATTTAATGAACCCTTATATATGTTGGGCTTGAGCCCAACTTGGGACCGGTCTAACCCGTGATGCCAGGGCATCTTAGCCTAGTTTTACTAGTCTTTTTCCTATGTTTTTAATAGGTTTTATACACTTTCTTGAGTTACAAGTAAGCCATTTGGGTAGAAATTCATGTGTACTTGGATTCAATCAATCATGAGTAAATTGATGCATTTTCATGAGTTTTGTGCTATAATTGCTTATATGTCAAGGATAAGAAGAAGTGTCATGATTTTAGCATAGCTTTGATGCATTTGTTGATTGATGATAGGTGACCAAAAGGCTTGGAGGAAGGTTGAAAAAAGGGGATGGCAGGAATGGAAATGAATGCAGCATTGAGAAGATCGCGTTTGAGTTCACGTTTGCCTCAAACGTGAACTCAAACATGGATAACAGCAAAGCCACCCTGGATGACTCAACATTTACGCCAACGTTTGCCTCAAACATGAGGTCAAACATTGGCTTAAAAGAAGCACCTGGGAGGACTCAACGTTTGCGCCAACGTTTGCCTCAAACGTGAGGTCAAACGTTGGCTTAATAATATACCCTGGAGGACTCAATGTTTGTGCCAACGTTTGCCTCAAACGTGAGGTCAAACATTGGCTAAAAATTACCTTGGGGAGAATCACGTTTGAGCTCACTTTTGACCTCAAACGTGAACTCAAATGTGAGTGACAGCAAACCCCCATTCTGCATGATGCCATTACAAGACGTTTGAGTCAACATTTGCCTCAAACGTTGACTCAAATGTAAATGATCCCAAAGTCCATAGTGCAAACGGATTTATTCTCAAGACTAAGAACAATCAACAGAGGCTATCTTCAGCCCAATTCCATCAAGGCCAAGGGCCCAAATTCAAGGCTTAATGATCATTAGAAGGAAGTGTATAAATAGAAGCTAGTTTGATTTAGGAAAAAAAACCTTTTTTCTTCTTTTAGAATTTTCACTTGTAATTTTGAGAGTTTTTACTTTGATTTTGGATCTGAGAGAATTGGGAGGAGAATTGAGTTCTCTTCCTCTAGGTTTTCTTGTCTACTTTTCTACATACTTTGCTTGAGTATTGGGTATTGAGATTTGAGGAAATTCTGTCTCAATCTCACCTTAAGATCTCTTTGTTCCTTTCTTTGCATAATTCAAGATTTGGTGATTTGAATTCAAGTTTCTTTACTGTTTGATCTTTAATTTGTTTGTAATTGTTCTTTGAGTTGGATCAAGGAAGGCAGTGAGATCTAGACTTGGATTTCTAGTCTCTTGACCCCTGAGATCTTCAACTTTCTTTTAGTTATTGCAATTAAGCTACATTTCATTTTCTGTTTGTCTTCTCAAGCGATTATTCTTCTCTTGTTTAGATCTGTTGCAGTTTAATTCATCCTTTACTTCTCTGTTTAATGCCATTTTACTTTCTCTTCTTTAATTTCTTCTATCCCAAGGCCCAAATCCTTTTATTATTCAAGCTATTTACATTTCTTACACTTTAAGCTTCATTTATTTACATTTCTTGCAATTTAAGTTTCTGTAATTTATATTACTTGCACTTTAAGATTCAGCTTCTTTACTTTCTTTGCCCTTTAATTTACAGTCAATTACCCCTCTCCCTTTAAATTTCATGCAATTTAGCTTCTGTTGAATACAAATCACTCAGATCAACTCTTGTTCACTTGACTAAATCAACCACCTAACTAAAATTGCTCAATCCTTCAATCCCTGTAGGATCGACCTCACTCACGTGAGTTATTATTACTTGATGCGACCCGATACACTTGCCGGTGAGTTTTGTGTTGGATCGTTTTCCACACATCAACCTGTTAGCGTTTTTAGCCCATTTGGCCCAACTTTGGGCCAAACCTTTAAAATTAACGCCCAGTTTTTTACTTTAATTATTTTTCTAAGGTTTTCTACTGTTTTTACTTTTTCTTGCATAGTACCGGGTGGATTTAAACCAGTTCGACCGGTTCAACTGTCGGTTCGTGATTTTTCACAGAAAATACATTTTCTGACTCAGAAAAATCTATTGAGTGCAAAAATCATATTTAAATCTTCAAATTCTCATTCTAAATTTTTGGATCCTATTTTGGGCAATATTAATTATTTACTTAAACGGTTAAATAGTTTCAGTTCCTACAAAAGGGGAAAGGCATAAGTCTTTAGACTTCAGGATATACTCCATTGGTCTTAACAGTGTCACAAATTTCCAAGAATTCAGATAGGAACTAATGTGGATCTTCCAGTAGAAGTCCATGGAACTTGCAATTCTGTTGCATCAGAGAGACTAATTGAGGCTTAAGCTCAAAGTTGTTATCTCTAATGGTAGGTATGGAAATACTTTTGCCATAGATGTCAGAAGTTAGTTCAATAAAGATACTAAGAACCTTCCTTGCATCTCCTCTATTATTTGGTTTAGCTGCCATATTTGTGTTTTCAGTTTCTTGTTCAAATAGCTCTGTGAGGTTTCCTCTGGAGTGTTATGCTTTAGTTTGTTATAAACGCTTTCTTAGGGTCCTCTCAGGTTCAGGATCAAGATCAAAGAGAGGTTATTTATTCTTGTTCCTGCTCATAAATAAGAAAAAGAAAACAAGAAAGAAGAAGAATGGGGGCTCTATGTCAAAGGATAGAGAACTCCCTGTGAGATGTGAAGAAGAAAGGAGAATGAAGATAGAAAAATGAGATGAAGAATTCGAATAAAAGGGGGGTAAAGAATTTGAAAATTAAGAGGTAAGAAGAGAAACTAAAATTAAAATATTTTTGTTTTTCATTTAATTTATTAATTAAATTCGAAAATAAAAGCTAATTAACTAAAAAGATTTGAAAATTAAATGATGAATTTTGAAAATGAAGACAGAGAAATAGAAAGGAAGTTTCCAAAAATAAAAGAGAGAGGAATTAGTTAGGAAGTTTTGAAAAAGAAGAAAGAGAAAACAAGTAATTAACTAAGAAAGACTTGAAAACATGATAAGATAGAAGATTTGAAAAAGATTTGAATTTAAAATTTTGAAATTTAAAAATTGGAAAGAAAAAGTCAACAAGATAAGATAGGAATTAAAAAGATTTGAATGAGATTTGATTTTAAAATTTGAATTTGAAATAAGATAAGATAAAGATTTGAAAAAGTTTTTATTTTTGAAAAGATTTGATTTTGAAATTTAATTCTAAGATAAGATAAGAGAAAGATAAAAAGATAAGATAAATAATTGAAAATATTTTGAATCTATTCTATTATATAAAAATCGGGTTTCTGCACTTAATGATAGAGCTGATGTGGCATGCTTCTAAGAGTGTTTCCTGATTTATTTCTTTTAACTCATTAAATACAAGTTATTACGATAACTAATTATATTAACTAATTGATTTGATTAGATATTTAAATATCACATAATTTATTATAATTTATATCAATTTGATTTGGTAGTATTTTTTAATTTATTTCTTTTAATGTTCTAAATAAATCTATGAATAACACATGCAACCGGAATATTTTTAACTCAAAATCAAATTAAATCAAAACATATATATTATTGAGTCAAATTCAAATCATGTGAATTAAGGACTAAATTAAAATAAAATGATTTTTTACTTAATCAAATTGAATTAAATAAATACAAATTAATTTTGTTAGATAATCATGGTTTTTTGGTCTATTATATATAGATGGCCACACAATTATAAGAATCATCATTTTTATCACTTGCTATTTCAACTCTTCTTTTCTTCTTTTTTTTTCTTTATGTAGAATTTTTTTTATGTATAAATATACTCAAAATGAGAAGGCATGGATGAGTGTTTCATTGATTGTTTGTTTGATGAATACTATAACCTGAAAATATCTCAATTTAGGCATTCTATCACTGTCGATGGAAGTTAAACCTGTAGTAATTCAATGTAGCCAGTGTATTTCTTATAGTATTGGATAGAAATATTTATTAAAATGAATGTACCCATTTTATTGAATTTTATTTCTCAGTTGTTCGATTTTTATGTCATTCTTATGAATTTTTTCAAGGCACAAACAATAAAATAAGTTGACTTTAATATCATTAGAAGCTAAATTTAATTGTTCAAGTAAGCACCACTAATTATATTACTAAAGTAATTTTATAATAATAATGTGATTTATATTTTATTTTTTTTGAATAAATTCATTTTTAAATGTAAGAATTAGACTCAATTACGCTAAAATTTTAAAGATAATATAAAATTTCACAACAAAATTAACACTCTTAAGAAAATAAATTTATTTATGGCTCTTTCCTAATTATAAATAATAACAAGACTTAGGAAAAAATTTTAATGTCATTATTCTTATTAACTAAACCATAATAGTAGGTAGTTGATAGTTTCATAAGTGAAAATTATTAAGTTATAACGTAAAAACTAAAAACGAACAAGAAATAAAAATTCATAAAAGATAT
>NC_029791.2:84519713-84526654 GCF_000816755.2 Arachis ipaensis
ATATCATATTCTCATCTATTTATTTATTATGCATTTTATTATATAAAAATCAGGTTTCTACACTTATTGATGGAGCTGAAGTAGTATGCTTAGCTTCTAAGGGTGTTTAGAGATTTATTTCTTTTTACTCATTAAATACAATTTATTACAATAAATTAACTATATCAACTAATTGATTTGATTATATATTTAAATATCACATAATTTATTATAATTTATATCAATTTTATTTGGTAGTATATCTTAATTTATGTCTTTTAATGTTTTGTTAGTATTTTTTAATTTATTATTTTTAATTTATTAAATCAAATTAAGTAACTAATTATCTGTATTAATTAATTAATTTGATTAATTTATTAATTATTAAAATAATAAATTTATGAATAAAATAGACAATGAGATAATTTTCACTAATAATTAAATCAAATCAAATCATATATATTGAGTTAAATTCAAATCATGTGAATTAAAAACTAAACCAAAATAAGATATTTTTTACTTATTCAAATTAAATGCAATAGATATAAATTAATTTTGTCAGATAATAATCATGGTCTTTTCTTTTTTTATGTATAAATGTATTCAAAATAAAAAGACATGAATGAGTATTTCATTAATTGTTTGTTTGAAGAATATTATATCCTGAAAATGTCTCAATTTAGCCATTCTATCGCTGCCGATGAAAGTTGAACCTTTAGTAATTCAGGGTGCCCATGATATTTTTTATAGTATTGGATAGAAGAACATTTGTTAAAATGAATATACCCATTATAATTAATTTTTTTGTCAATATATTATTACAATAATATACCCATACATAATTGATTGATAATTCTATGTTTAAAAATACTCTTGTGGTAACTGTAACACCCTAATATACAAATCCTTATGCTCGAGTCATAAGTCAATGATAATAAGGTGGTACGACTCTCAAGGTGGATTTTTAATACATAAATATAAGTATAATTGAAGGAATATTAATCGAAGTCGTATTGCTCACGTAACGACAACTTAAAGATAGAGCGGGAAGCCGATAGCAATATACAGATAAAAGGCATAAAGGAGAGTAAGAGAAGGATAATATATAGATATATAACATAAGTAAATAGCCACTAGTCGCGGCCCACGAAGTTTAGGCCGGCTAGGGTACAGTATGAAAATATCATGGTAAAGGTGGAGAGATTCTAAGCAAATATAAAGTAGAGAATATAAAGATCTTCGCCGTCTCTCAGATGAACCACAGCTCACTTCTGAGCACCTGGACCTGTATCTGAAAAACAAGAGATATATACGGAATGAAAACCCCCGACCCATGGGTTCCCAGTACGGTAAAAGTGCCAAATAAATACAATGCATTGTAATAAAAACTCGTTAAGAATCCTAAACTTCCTTTCACCAAACATTCACCCTATGTTCTCGCTAATCCATAAATAGGCAACTGTTTTAAGGGAATGCTAAGTCTAATTCCTCTTCCTCATGCTTCTCAACTCTCTCTAACTCTCTAACGAATCAGAATCAGAATCATAAATAAACCATCACCATTTATTCTGTCTCAACAATTCTATATCCTCACCTGGAGCAAGTAAAATCGTTTCACTGCGTCTACCCAGGGAGCTCAATTTATCTCATTCAGTAATCATCATTTTAAATTAATCATATCATTATTTCATTCCAACAAGAATAGCCCTCAGCGTCAACCAACTCCAGTATGAGAGACCTCTCAGTTGTACAAACATAATCAATAGCTCAATACAAACAAGTAATACACAATTAAAGTACAAGTAGAACAAGTAGCACATAATCAGGTAACATAGCATATATGATACAGCAATCCAAAACAAATAGGTAAATCCAAACAATTCAAACATATACAAATGATGTATGCCTGCCCTATGGCTGATGATATCATCTGTCGGTTATCAAGCCAACCCGACGTGTCCAGAAGCTAATCCGGGCACAGTCTCTCTGTTGCTCATTAATATCATTAGAGGGAATATGTGCCCTGTAACCATTAGAGGGTATCTGTGCCCTGTCGCCATTAGGGGGTATATGCGCCCTGTCGCCATTAGAGGGTATATGCGCCCTTTTGCCATTAGAGGGTATATGCGCCCTCTCGCCATTACAACCAGAGAGAAAACACAAGAATGCTCACATTCAACATTTTCCAACATTATTCATTTGCCACATTCATTCATTAATCATATATGCATCTCTAGTATACTCGACACATGTTAAAGCTTCCTCAATCAATCATCATTGTTATCAAATCTCAATCATTAACTTGGAGCAAGCAGAACGAACCACAACCCTTGCTACTACCCAGGTATCACAAATACACATTCATTCATAATCACACTCCATTATTACCAATTCTCAAACAATGACCCGGAGCAAGTGGGACGAACCACAACCCTTGCGCCCACCCGGGGAGCCTCTATACTAACTAACCTGGAGCAAGTGGGACGCAACCACAACCCTTGCATCTCCCCAGGAGGTACGTTCTCATATGCCCAAGAGGAACCAAGGAGGAGATCCTAACCTCCCACCATCTCGCTGGGGTGATTTTACAATACCAGGAGGAACAAGGAAGGGGATCCTCACCCTCCTTCATCTCCCTGGGGTCGCACTTTCGAGAAAGAAAGCTCAAGATAAAACAATCATTCAAAGCCATATTTTTATTTCCAGCCATAATTAATATTTATCATAGCCATCCGGCTCATAACTAACCCATAACTAGCCAATAATCATTATTAAATACAGCCCTTCGGCTCGCCGCATACACCGCACTCCCATCATCTCCCTCAACAACTTATACAGTCATCATTAATCATAACTCATCATTAATCATCCCCTTATTTTGTTCATAAGTTACCACATCTCCTAGCCTTTTCCCATTGCTAGGCATACTATAAAGATTTAGGACATAAAGGGTGAGAATGGAGACTTAGAAGTCTGAAATTTGGCTTTAAAAACTCAAAATCAGCTTTTAGGTGAAAACAGGGTCACGCGTACGCGTCGCCCACACGCACGCGTGGAAAGCAGGAAAGTTACAGTGATGCGTACGCGTCCCCCATGCGCACGCACAGATGGGAGAAAAGCCAAGGGACGTCTGCGCGTTAGCCACGCGTACTCGTGGGTGCGTTTTGTGCCCCAAGCACAAAACCAGCACAACTCCGGCACAACTCTCGGGAATTTTGGCTGGACAATTGATTTAGCCCATCGAGGCGTACGCGTCGGTCAGGCACACGCGTTGACGGCGAATATTTGAAAAAGACGCGTGCGCATCGGCATTGCATATGCGTGGGTGTGCGTTCTGCCAAAAATTTCACTAAGTTAAAAAGCTGCAAAATTTCATTTTTAAACCTCAAACTCCCACCACACATAACTTCTTCTACAAAATTCCTTTTTCAACCATTTCTGAACCGTTGGAAAGATCTTTGAATAAACTTTCATAAAAATCTATTTTTGAAGAATTCCGAACTTCGTGGACCGAGTTACGGACCGCCAAAGTTGGTCAAAAATCAGTTTTTACCCAAGACTAGTAATCACCAATTTTTCCAATGTTCACAAGCCAAATTCATTTTCAGTCATCCAACTGACCACAACCCAACCACATATATATAATTACACTCAACCAAAATCAAACCTACCTTATCTACACAATTTTACCCAAAACTATCAATTTTCACACCTCAATCCCTCAAACCTTATTATTCAATAATCAAACCAATTATTCACACAATTAATATCTAAAATCCATCCAATCTCTCATATCATCACACAATACACATATCAACTTAGCTTCCTTACCTCTTCCCGGCCTCTGGCCCAAATTCACAATTTACATGCATATACCACAAACCAATACTCATTATCCAATTCATCAAATTCACAACACACCACACATGCAATTCACACAATTCTCAATCCAATCATTAATTTACATTACATATCAACTATGCATATTAGTACCAACCATTTGCACAATCCAAACTTATCCTAGGGACATCTAGCCTAGGAATTCTCATCACACCACACGGTATTTAAATGAAACTTAAACCGTACCTCTTGTAGCCAAATTAATTTAGCTCCTTATTGGAAGTCTCACCAACCCTTAGCTCTAAGCCTCACCAAAGCTCCACAAGCAACACCAACCTCCCAATTGTGCACCAAAATCACTAAATACACTAGCATAACCAATTTCACATATATACAACAATCTAGGGTTCACAAAAATGATAAATTACAAGGGTTAGAGGGTTCCTTAACCCACAAAATTGGTTGATGGAACTCACCAATGGCTCATACTAGAGCACTCCTAAACAACCAAAATCACAAGATTTCCTCAAAACCCAAACCAAATTTGAATTTAAAGAGAAAAACGAAAAATGGACAGAGGACAGTGGGATAGTCACCAAAAAACTTAGATAGAATTGTAGAGGATGATAAGAGCAATGCGTGGCCGCAAATGGCTCGTCAATCGGAGCTCCGAAGCTCAAGTTATGGTGATTTAAAGTTTGGAAGGCTAGGTTTCCTTCCTCTCTTCTCTCTATCCGCCCCCACACCCCTTCTTTTAGGGTAAATGAGCTGAAATGCTCATAACTAATGTTTATATATGTTGGGTCTTGCGCCCACTTGGGCCCGGTTCACTTATTTTTGTCAGTTGGCCCATTTTTTTGCGAAAACCTTTAAGATTAGAGTTTTAAATCGCATTTTAAATATTTCTACCTTCTCTAATTATAAATCCTAATTTCTTAACTTATTCACTTATAATTAATTTTCTCAACTGCAGTACCAGACAGATCTCAGCCGGTACTGCCGGTCAAAATTCCAATGCACGTTTTTACGCAGAAAACTATGTTTCCCGTCTCAGAAAAATCCACTAAGTCTAAATATCATATTTAAATTATCAAATTCCGATTGCTAGATTTTCTAACCATATTCGCTCCTATTTAATTTATTATTTAATTAATTATGGTTTGACCGGATTTTACAGTAACTAAATACCGTATTGTTAACTCGCTAAAGTTAATTATCCTATGATTATGCTAATGTATATCACTATGATGAAAATTGATTAGATTACATTTATTTTCAACGAGGTTGGCGAGCTTTTAGTCCTGATCACGATTAAAATTGAGGAAGGTTAGAAAAATGCTAACAATACAAATACTTTTTATTTTTAATACCCAATAATAATAAATATATAAATTAAAATTATTATTGTTTCGTACACAATAATAAAAGATATATTATACTCAAAGAATATTCAATCTGTATTAACTGTCATTAATTATCAGTTACGTTATGACAAATCTAATTATAAAAAAAATTAAAATTAACTTAAATATACACAATATTAATTTATGTCTTTTATTTTTATTTTATCATCATAAAAAGTCATATATATTATAAGAGAACCTTATCCTTTTACCAACGGTTCTTCCATTTAGTAGTTTTTATAAAAAAAAGATGGACAATTTTGTTATTTTTAATTCTTTGGTGTGTATGGACGACGTATAATAATATTTGTATTTGGCAAGAATATATGAAATTTTAAAAGGCTTAATAAGCATGGGTATGGTCCTTGACATATTCATAAATGAAGTGCTGAGTAAATAAGAATATAACTAATAAAAAAATAAATGGTTAGAGTTTCTTCAATGCTAATAGTCGTAATGTGTTATAGGTATTCTATAACTTTTTTTTTATGTGATTTTGTTTCATTATTATTATATGTTATTCTATTTAATTTATACTAAAAAGGCTTATGATGATCATCTTATCATGTTAGTGTAAAGGTTGTAGATGTTATATTTATTTTGTATGTTCTTAAATCTCATGTCTTTGATGGATATTTTTGACTGAGTAATTATTAAAAAAAAGTTGGTTTAATGTCTATTTATATTCTATTTAAATTATAATAGTGAGTAAATATTTTTTTGAAAATAAATAATGCAATTTTTTCATAAAAATAAAGTTTAAATATTTGTAAAATTAAATTATACCACAGATGATGATAAATATCTTGATATTAGATATGCTATAAAAAAAACTTCTAAGAATATTATGTTGTATTATATAATTTGGTTATATTTTTCTTATCTTCAATCTAGATTATTTGGATTAGTATATTTTTAAAATGTTTTATTCAATTTTTTTAAATTATTAAATCAAATGAATTACAACAAACTAATTAATTTGGTTCATTAAATATCTAGATATCTTATTGATGCCAAGGCATTTTGGCCAGTTTCACTGACCTTTTCTTTACTGTTTTAGAGTAGTTTCATGCATTTTCTTAGTAAATAAGCAAGTTTTGGGTAGATAATCACTTACATCTTGATTTAAGCAAACATTGTGAATTTCATGTGATCTTATGAGAATTATGCATGAATTGAATGACAAATTGGATAATGCATGTCTCATAACTTGGATTAGAGCTTTGATGCACTTTATTTGCTTGATTTCAGGACAAAGGAAGCAAGGAAGAGCCACGTTAGCAGCCACGTTAATCTAATTAACGTGACCACTAACGTGGAATGGGAATAAACTTGCAACGTCAATGAGAAAAGTGATTGCCAATAACGCCTTCGAAACCATCATGGCCCACGTTAATTGCCACGTTAACTACGTTAACGTGGTAGTTAACGTGGAGAGAAAGGGACCTCCAGCGTTAGTGGTAAAAGTGAATACCACTAACGCTCCAAATTGGCAATTAGCCAAGTTAAGAGTCACGTTAACTCAGTTAACGTGAACTCTAACGAGGAAAGGGAAGACAATGCCAACATTAGTGACACTCACCTTTGTCACTAACGTTGGACTAAGCCCAATTGGCCATGTTAAGAGTCACGTTAACTACATTAACGTGAACTCTAACGTGGGAGGAGCAAGGAATCGCCAACATTAGTGACACTCACCTTTATCACTAACGTTGGACT
>NC_029791.2:84526806-84537643 GCF_000816755.2 Arachis ipaensis
ACCACTAACGTCCTAGCTAAAGTCCATGCCTACTTCACACTTTCTCTGCAAGTAAAGCTGAGCCCACTGAAGATTCCAAACTGCTTCAACTCAAGATCCAAAGGCCCATCTCCAAAGACTTGAAGAGCTAACTAGAAGATCAGAAGAGTAGTATATATAGGAGTAGTTTTGAACTAGAGAAAGAGAGCGGGGGAAAAAGGGGGGAATTAGGAGAATCACTCTCTGTATAATGTTACTCTCTCTGCACTTTTAGTTTTACTTTGAGAATGTATTTTCCATCTTTGCTTTCCATTCCCAGAGCTATGAACAACTAAACCCCTTTCATTAGGTTAGGGAGCTCTGTTGTAATTTGATGGATCGATAATAGTTTTCATTATTCTTCTTCTTTCTTTTCTCTTGATTTTACTAGAAAGCTTTTAATCTTCATCCAATTGGGTAGTTGTCTTGGAAAAGAAGCTATTCATACTTGGATCTCTTCGAAACCTTGGAAGAGGAATGAAGAGATCATGCTAGAAATGCTTTCTCATGTTGGACCAAACTGGGATTTGGATGGATATAGTGACATATAATCCTACCAACACTTTGATTTGGGAATACATGTGGTATAATCAGTGACCACACTTCATCTCTTCTCATGAGTAATTAGACCAAGGAATTGGCTATTGATCAAGATTTGAGAGATTGAATTACCAAGGAATTGGAATTCAATCACTTAAGATTGCCAAGGAGATCAATGAATGCATTGATTGAGGAAGAGATGAAAATGAACTTGATCCGGAGAATACAACATCTCCTGAGCCCAATGATTTCCCCACTTCTGATCTTACCCATTCTCTTTACTTTCTTCCATTTACTTTTATGTTCATTTCCCCAAATTCCCATTTAAGATTCAGCAATTTACTTTCCGCCATTTACATTCTGCTCTTTAATTCCAGCATTTATACTTCCTGTTATTTACTTTCCTGCCATTTAGTTTCCTGGAAATTCTCAAATCAAATTCTACTTAGCTCAACTAGAACATTCCTCCAATTAAAGTTGCTTGACCAATCAATCCCTGTGGGATTCGACCTCACTCTATTGTGAGTTTTTACTTGACGACAATTCGGTATACTTGCCGAGGGAAAATTGTTGAGAGACAAGTTTCCGTGCATCAAGTTTATGGCGCCGTTGCCGGGGATTGATTTTGTATCAACAATGATTAAATTGGTTGATTACCTAGATTGAGAATTTTTCTTTTGTTTGATTTAATTTTATTTGAGTGATTTACTTTTAATCGTAATTATTTTCTTTCCTTTACCCATTACCCATTTGTAGGGTTTTCTTATTTGTTACAATTCAGTTCATTAACCCACTAACTATTTGATATATTGCATCACTCACACTAACAGTATTTCTCCTTTTGCTTTGGCCTTGTTGGTTGTATGACAGGTAGAAGAAGCGGGGCTTCAACTTCTTTTGATTCTGAACCTAAGAGGACCTTCCTTAGATTAAGGAGGGAAGCAAGAGGAAAGAGAGTCGTTAGTGCTGAGAACGAGGAGGAGTATTTTGAACCAAACATGGATCAGAATATGGAGAACCATCATGAAGAAGAAGCTCACAACCATGGCAGAGAAGGTCCAGTGCATCATGCTGGACAAGAGAGAAGAGTTCTAGGATCTTACATAAATCCAAACCCAGGAAACTGTAGAAGTAGCATCCAAAAGCCAACCATACATGCCAATAACTTTGAACTAAAGCCACAGCTCATCATCTTGGTTCAGAACAACTGTTCATTCGGAGGAAGTGTCCAAGAAGATCCCAATCAACATCTAACCACATTTCTGAGGATATGTGATACTGTGAAGTCTAATGGTGTTCATCCCGACACCTATAGACTGCTTTTATTTCCCTTCTCACTCAAGGACAAAGCATCCAAATGGCTGGAATCCTTTCCGAAGGAGAGTTTAACAACCTGGGAAGATGTGATGAAAAAATTCTTGGTGAGATTCTATCCTCCTCAACGGATCAACAGGTTGAGAGCCGAGGTACAGACCTTCAGGCAACAAGATGGTGAGACTCTATATGAAGCATGGGAGAGGTTTAAGGACTTGACAAGAAGGTTCTCACCAGATATGTTCAACGAATGGGTGCAGTTACACATTTTCTATGAGGGTCTTTCCTACGAATCAAAGAAGGCAGTAGACCACTCATCAGGGGGATCTCTAAACAAGAAGAAGACCGTTGAAGAAGCCATAGATGTTATTGAGACTGTAGCTAAGAATGACTACTTCTATGCTTCTGAAAGAGGCAACACTAGAGGAGTGATGGAGCTGAACACCGTGGATGCACTGTTGGCCCAAAATAAGTTAATTACCAAGCAGTTGGCTGACCTTACCAAGAAGATGGAGAGGAACCAAGTGGCAGCAATCACCACCTCATCAGCAACCCAAGAAGGAGTGAATGCAGAAGCAGAAGGTGAGCAGGAACAAGCCAACTACGTTGGAAACTCACCTAGGCAAACCCATGATCCATACTCAAAAACATACAATCCTGGTTGGAGGAACCACCCAAACTTTGGGTGGGGAAATCAACAAGATCAAGGCCAAGATCAGAGACGTCACAACCCCAACAACACTGCAGCTCACCAATATTCCACACAGAGATCATATCAGCACCCACCTAACAACACCTCTCAACATCCATATCAAAACCAAAATGGCCATTCTCATCCCTCCAACTCCAACCCACCATCATCTGAAGATAGAATCTCAAAGATTGAGACCCTACTTGAAGGTATATGTAAGGAACTCCAAGAGAACAAGGTGTTCAAGGAGGAGGTGTGAGCTAATATCAAAAACCAGGGAGACACCATTAAGAGGCTAGAATTTCAAGTGGGATACCTCTCCGAGAAGATTCCCAAACCTACTGACAGCTTCCCAAGTGACACAGAGAAAAACCTAAGAGGTGAAGCAAAGAAAGTAAGATGGGAAGACTGCAAGATGGTCACTATAAGTGATAAGGAGACTGAGGAAGAGCTGAACAAACCCTTCGAACACTCTGGAGATACTTCAGCAGAGAAGCAGGAAGAGGGTCACCAAGAAACCAAAATTTCACAGAAAGAGATGCTGAAACTCTATGCACCTTTTCCCCACAGACTCAAGGGTGGTGTGAAAAAGAGAATATACTCAAAGTTCCTTGATATGTTTGCATCTCTCTAGGTAAACATACCATTCATCAAGGCTCTCCAACAAATGCCCTCATACATTAAGTGTATGAAAGAGCTGCTGATCAGGAAAGGCTCACTCAAAGGAGGGCAAACAATAGTGATGAATAAGGAGTGCAGTGCTCTCATTCAACTAGAGTTGCCTGCAAAAAGGAAGGACCCAGGGAGTTTTCACATCCCCTGGGCCATAGGAGAAACAATGTTTGACAAAGGACTCTGTGACCTGGGAGCAAGCATCAACTTAATGCCCTTATCCTTTATGAAGAAGCTGCTGATCAATGAGCTAATGCCCACAGACGTAGTCATCAGGCTGGCTGACAAAACTAAAAAACAAGCAGTAGGAGTGGTTGAAAATGTGTTGGTGAAGGTTGGAACTATTTCCTTCCTACAGACTTTGTCATATTGGACATAGAAGAGAGTCACCTTCACCCAATCATATTGGGAAGACCATTACTAGCTACAGCCAGAGCGCTCATAGATGTGGAGTGAGGAGAGCTAATACTGAGGATACATGACAAACAACTCACATTCAATGTCTTCAAACCCTCACAAGAAGCAAATCAGGAAAGCAAGGAACCAAGGGGAGAGCACGACAAAGCACTGGTGGAAGAAAAAAGCATTGAAGCACAAGCTGTACACCTGGGAATCTCTTTAGTTGATGAGCAAGACAGTCAGAAGTTGTCACAGCTGAAGGAAAACCAGGAAGAGCCTAAACCACCAGAGTCATATGAGACCAACAACAAAATTTCCTTGGAAAAAAAGGTCACAAAGAGCAGGGCAACATCAAAAGGAACAAAGAAGAAGGCACCAAGGAGGTGGAGGAACAAGAAGATCCCTACAGAGAACTTCTCTCCAGGGGATAAAGTGATCTCAGCTTATTTCCCAATTATCCCACCTCATCTCCCCACCATCCCATCTCAGCTACCTAAAGTTTTCACCATCAATAGGATTCTCTCCTTAGAACATGTGGAGATCCTTGATGAAGCCAATGGAGATAGATTTATTGCGAGGGGGGAAGATTTGAAGCATTACCAACCACCCTGATAAAGGCAGAACGTCAAGCTAGTAACGCTAAAGAAGCGCTTCATGGGAGGCAACCCATGTTTTATATGCTTTTAAAAGTAGTTAATAATACAAGGCTCATGAATTCCAAATCAACTTTGACACATACTTGAATGAATCTTTTTATGTAGCACATAGTGAAGAACAAGTTTGGTGTTCAAGGCATACTAAGAAAGCATAAATGTAATTCATATCATGTCACTCTTAGAGCCTTGAACAAAACTTTGTACACCACATGACCACAAACTAAGTTTGGTGTCACCAATGTTGCATACATAGACAATTAAATAGTCAGTTGGTTTGCATTCATGAATAGCAATTAGTTAGTTAGAAACAAAAAAGTAAAAAGTGGATTAGCCCATTTTTAAATTTTGCCACCACTATCCACAAATTCATTAATCACACTTCTTTTATTTTGTAGGAAAATTGATGGGACAATTGAAAGAGGAAGGGTTCAGCCACTCCAAAATGAGAACACTATACACATGTCTCAAAGGGGAATGCATTGGGAAATGTTGCCATGCAACATTGGAAGAAGAACACGCTTGGAAACTGAACCAACCCCATCTTAAAAGTGATGATCCTTGTGCCCATCCCATGCTAAACCCTATCCGTTCATCATAGGCCTATACATTCAATCCACACCTTTCATTTGCTCACCACTTCTCTATATGAGAGGTCCTTATTCTATACTCCTTTCACATTCCAATTTCCATCCCTTACACTTCCCATTTTTGGCACCAAACTCCTTTTACCCCATCAAAAGCACTCTCACCCACTCCTTTAACTACACCCTATCCAAACCCAGTTGAATTTCACCAGCAACTCATACTCTTCACCACCTTTACATACCAACACTTATTCATGGCATCGTCAAGCTCTAAAAGTAGAAAGGGGAAGGAGCCTATGGAGCAACACACTTTCGATGAGAAGAAATTTAGAACCTTTCACCATGCATTACAATTCGGGTGGATGGTTGATAAGGAGATCATCTATGAGCTAGGCTTTCAAGTCAGAAAGACTGAGTGCCCCGAAATCACAGAGAAGGTGGAAAAGAGAAGATGGGAGCTCCTTACTGATTGATGAGAGAACTTTTGCGTGGTCTAGAAAATTGCGGATAAATCCTCGTTGTAAGTATAGTTTCTAAACCTTCAAAAGTCCTTTCATACAAACGTGTTGGATGTCACAAGTAACAAACCCCTTTAAAAATTGTTAACCGAGTATTCAAACCTCGAGTCGTCTTCTCAAGGAACTGCGAGGAAGTATGTTCTTATTATTGGCTATAAAGGTTGTAATCGGGGTTTAGAACGTGAGAAGCAAGTAATTTAAATGACGACTGAATTAAATGGCAATTAAGAATAAATAATAACTGTAAAGCAACTTTTAGCAGGGTAGAGAAATTAGAGGTCCAACTTAGTTATCTCTCTCAACAATAATGAAAGTTGAATCTAAACTCCACTTGGTCAACCTTCACCAGGGCAAAGGAAAGTCAAGGGACTAATTAAATTGATTTTCGAATCCTAATTATTTTCTCAGAAAAGGTTGGGATTATTTAAGTTCAGCTCAATTAGTAAGATAATGATTATCAATTATGTTGAGTTTAATAACTGTTGGGTTACTAAATTCTTAACCAGAACCAAAAGGGGAAAAGTAAAATTGCTGGAATGATAAAGAGGTCCTTAGATGGGAAGCAATGGTAACTTAAATCAAAGAGAACAATCATAAACTAAAAATACCTCAATTATCATTAATTCAAATAACAGTCTGTAACATGAGAGAATTCATAAATCAAATTATAATAATCAATTCAAATGTTGGAATAAATAAATAGAAGTAATACTAAAAGAACATTAAACCTGGGATCCAGAGTTACTCTTAAAACAAGAAGAAATCCTAAATCCTAAAAGAGAGAGAGAAGATCTCCCTCTAAACGAAATTTAAATCATTGAAAGGTAAAAATATGCGAGCTCTCTTTGAATTGAAGCATTCCCACACTTTATAACCTCTGGTCTATGCTGTCTGTACTTGGATCTGGGCCAAAAAGGTCTTCAAAATTCGTTGGGGGCGTATTCTATAATTTCTGGTGCGTGGCCTCTGTCACGTATCTGCGTGGGTCACGCGGTCGCGTCATTCGGAGCTTTTCCTTGCCACGCGGTCGCGTCAGTCATGCGACCGCGTCATGTGCGTTCTGCTTAAGGCGCGCGGTCGCGTCAGTCATGTGGCCGCGTCGCTGCTGATTCGTGCTTGGCACGCGATCGCGTCATCCATGCGATCCCATGGATATTCTGCCTTAGAAAATCTGAAACTACTCAACACACTAATCACGGCATCGAATGGAAATAAAGGTAATTAAAATAATTAATTTTTAAAGCTTAGGAAACATGTTTTTCACAACATGACATAATAAGGAAGGGAAAGTAAAACCATGCAATTAATATGAATAAGTAGGTGAAGAGTTGAATAAATCACTCTAGTTAAGCACAAAAGAACTCATGAAATATGGGTTTATCAACCTCCCCACACTTAAATACTAGCATGTCCTCATGCTAAATCCAAGGTAAATAATTAAGGTTAAAGTGATGGAATGTTATGAAATGCAACCTATGCTAAATGTATCTACCTAATGGGTCATGAAATTCTAATTCATCTACTCATATATAAAGCTTACATGTAGCTAAGTTAATTCATATTCTCAAGGAGTTATGTATATATATATATATAGCTAACCCTTAAATAATAAAGCATTTTAGCAAATGAGATGGGAAAGAAAACATTGTACAAACTTGCAAAACAATTAGTAAATTTTAAGCACAAATATATGTTGATGAGTTGTTGAACCCTCACTGGATTTTGTGTTTACTCTCTAGTCACTCAGTGTTTATTGGGTTTATTCACTCTATTTTTCTTTTTATTCTTACTTTCTATAACTTTGTTTTTCATCTAACGAATCAACAATTATAGAATATAGTCATACCAAAAAGTCATGAGGTCTTAATTAAGGTTGTAATGGGGCCAAAGTAAAGGTAAGGATTTATGTATATGGTTAAGTGAGCTAATAAGTGAATCCTTAATTAGACTAAGATCTCACCTAACATACGTATTTAGTAAAATAAAATCCCTTTACCTATTTTCCCATATTTCCCACTTATTGTTGCATGCTCATGTTTCACTTTTTATTTTTATTCCATGTGCATTTTTTTCATCGGGGAATTTCTTTTTGTATCCCCTTTTATTTAGATGCTGAAAAATAAATTTTTTTTTATTTTTTTATTTTTTTTAATGCACATGATAATTGAATCACTTAGATTTTCTCATGAGTATGCTTCCCAAATTTTATTTTATTCCCTTTTACTTCTCTACCCTTTTGTTTCTATTACCCATGTTCCCAAAAGGTTTCCCACATTTAACTCTATTCATAATTTTCTATCTTAAGCTAACTAAGGATTCACTTGGGATTTTCCTTTGTTTTTCTGCTTAAGGCTAGTAATTTGGCTAAATAGAATAAAGGGGTTTTAAAAGGCTCAAGGGGGTTAACAAGGGTGATGTAAAAGGCAGGCTAATTTGGGGGTGAGTGAGCTAAAATCAAATGATGGCCTCAATCATTCTATTGGTATGTATCTATTCTATATTCTATAATTGGACATATAGATTAAAGCAAAGGAAAGAACATCAGAATAAAAAAAAATGTAACACAAAGAAATGAAATTATGGTTTGAATGCAACCATACAATTTAAGCTCAAGACTCACAGGCTGTGTGTTCCCTAACTCAAGCATCATATATCATTTATATATTGTATGCAGGTTTAGTTAAAAATTTCCATTATTCTCTTGAAAGAAATTATTTAGGGTAGCTTTTAAAGTTTTAATGTTCCTCCTTGATGAAATGTTGTCAACTAACATGTAATGCTATATATACAAGGTGTGGGTTGTTTTGATTCTGTTAAAGTTTCTAGTTTACTTCCTTTTTGTATTTTTTATTTAAAATATACTATCTTTATGCTAAAAAAAGGTTAAACTATACTAATTAATCCACTAATAAATCAGAATTGCAAACTAAACTAAATAACTAAAATGAGCTAAATAACTAAAATATGAACAAAAAAATACAAAATGCAGAAAATAGAGTAAAATACACAAGTAGCAATGTATAAGTACTCAGAAAATAGCAATAAAAGAAAAAGAGAAAAATATAGAAAAATATCCAAAACGAAAGAAAAAGTATGTAGTAGTTCACCAAAATAAACGCCAGAGATGGTGACCTCCCCACACTTAAAATGAAGCATCGTCCTCGATGCTCAATCAAGCCGGGTGTGAAGGAGTGTCATCACTGGTAGGGATGGTAGCTAGGGTCTCTGTGGCGGTGGTGGGCTGAAAGTCTGGCTGCTGTAGAGGGGGGACTGACTGGATCGGGATCTCCGGATCTGCAGTCTCTATCTGGGGCATAACCTCCTGATGCGGGGCAGTCTGCTCTGTGGCTGCCTACTGATGAGTCTCCGCCTGGGAATGAGTCTCCTCCTCGTGCTCATCCTCCTCCTCCTCTGATGGCTCTGAAGGGGTGTCGGGCTCGGAGGGGATGTCGGCGCCCTGTCTGATCATCAGCTTCAGATGGGAATAGCGTCGCCTGCTGCGGCGCTCCAATCTCTCATACCGGCGCCTGTTACGACGCTCCATCTGATCAAGCTGGCGGAATAGACCATGCACGAGGCGATAAACCGGCTCAGAGGCGGGTGGAGGTGCAGTGGTGGCAGCAGGGGCAGCTGGGGCAGCTGTAGATGAAGAGGGTCCAGCAGACGGAGGGGTTGTCTCATCAGTAGCAGTGACAGGTGGTGGTCTGTAGCCCAAGGCAAGGAAGTTCCTGCTGTGCGGGATGATCTTCTTGCAGTCCGCTGCTGGTGGTCGCTCATCGGCATCCTCCCAAGGCACATCAGCCTGACGGCCTAGCCGTGTAACCAGGTAAGGAAAGGGGAGGGTGCCTCGGACGTGGGCCCTGGCCATATAATGCCGGATAAAACGAGGTAGATAAATGTCCTTACCCTCCAGCACACACCAAAGGAGGGTGATCATGGTAGCCGGGATCTCCGTCTCGTGAGTACTCGGCATCACAAAATTACTCAAGATCTGATGCCATAGCCGAGCCTCATCATTTAAGTACACTCTCTTGATCCCTCTAGGGTTGCTCAGTAGTGTATTGCTGGAGGGCTTCTGGAATCTTCAAGGTACGTTCCAGGTATAGATTTCTGAAGTTTGCAAAAGTCGGGTACTTCAGCTCACAGTACCGGTTTGCAAATTTTATAGGATCAGTCGAAGGGAGCAGCTAGTCAGCTTTTTCCTGCTGTGTGAAATTCTTCTCCCGCCATGAGGAATCGTGCATTAGAAAAATGATGGACTGGGAGGAATCTCCTCTCTTACGCTTGCCAGTAGCCTTGCCTTTACCTTTCCTCTGTGAGGCAGACATCCTGAAAAACAGAAAATCAGGAATGGATAAAAAAAATAGGAAATCAAATAGGCAATTTAAACAAAGGAAACTCAAAGCGGTAAGGGAGAAATAGAATAAGGAAAATGAGTATATGAAATGTGATTGAATTTATGTTAAATGGAAAAAAAATAAGCAATATGCCATGGTTAGAAAGTTAGAGGAAAGTGAAAATAATCAGAAAAGAGATCAAAAGGGTTAGTATGGTTAGGATTTGAAAAAGAAATTAGTAAATTAAAATTAGTGAGTTAGGAAGGTAAGTGGCATAGAAAAATTCCATATAACAAGGATTCACAGGTAAGAATAGAAGTGCTCATAACTGAATAAAGAAAACAGGGTGATGCTGATTCGAATAGAAATAAAGAAATCAGAAATTGGAATCAGTGAATCACAAATGCATGTTATGAACCAGGAAAGCAAAAGAGGATAAGAAAGTGGCCCGTAGCATTCATGAAATGGTTTGGGGGAGGTAGAGTAAAACAGAGTTGCCAAACCAAAACAAGAATGAAAACAATTTTCAAAAAATTTGGGCAGCATTCCGGCTAAAATTGTATTGTCCCGGAAAATAAATAGCAATCAGATCAGTTCATATGAATTAAAAGAAAGCAAGCTGCATGTACATAGATATAAAATAAACAGAAAAACTCAATGTAAACAGCAGCAACATACAAGAAAGCAGCATATGAATCATGATTATAACAGCAACAGATTTGCACATAGGATAAAACAGGAGTAAGAACAGTGCAAGTAAACAGACCTAGATCCACTAACCACAGCCTAAGCTACCTAACAACCTAAAAATCCACTACAACATGCAAGTCTAGCTATCCTAATTATGAACATAAACGGAATAAAAAATACAGAAAAGTGACGAACGGATAAAAAGGTTGCGTGTTGCGGAACTTGGTAAGCAGAAGGGGTGAAACAGGAAAGAAGGTGGCTGCAGCGGCGTCCGGCGCGATGGTGGTGCACGGCGACGCGGTGGTGGCTGAGGGGGCAGTGGCGGCGAGGGTATTGGGTTGGTGATAGAAGAAGGGGGTGTGGTTGGGTGGCAGAGAGGAAGGAGGCGTGGCTGGGTGGCGGTGGTGGGGGGGCGATG
>NC_029791.2:84539000-84545361 GCF_000816755.2 Arachis ipaensis
CGCGTGGGGCACGCGGTCGCGTGGTTGGGACGAGAATGGGAGTGACGCGATCGCGTGGGGTGCGCGATCGCATGAGAGGGGGAAAAGAAGGGTGACGCGATCGCATGGGTCGGCGATCACGTCGCTGGAAGTTGTGCTAAACGCACGACTCCAGCGCCGTTTTAGCGCAACTCTCTGTCTCCTTTTGGGGTGATGTGCAATCCATGTGACGCGATCGCGTCGCTCACGCAGTCGCGTGGGATTGGTATTGGGTCAGTGACGCGATCGCATGGGGCATGCGATCGCGTGGGCTAATTTGTGCGAAACCCACAAGGGCCGCACGATTCCAGCCCAACTTTCTGTTCGTTGGATCCTTACGCCGATATATATATCACACGGCCGCGTGGTTCACGCGGTCGCATGGGTGGTGCTTTGCGCGATACGACGCGATTGCATGGGGCATGCAGTCGCGTCGTGCAAGCCCCTTTTTTTTTTTAAATTGAAAAATGCAGGATGCAGTGATGGACATGAATGCTATGCATGATTCCAGGTTTAATAAATTAAAATGAAAAAGGAAAAATAAAAGCAATTAACAAGAAATAAGTTGAAAAAGAGGCGACCATACCATGGTGGGTTGTCTCCCACCTAGCACTTTTAGTTAAAGTCCTTAAGTTGGACATTGGAAGAGTATCCTGTTATGGTGGATTATGTTTAAATTCGTCCAAAAATCTCCACCAGTGCTTGGAATGCCAATAGCCTCCGGGGTCCCAAACTAGGCATGTAAAGCTTCTGAGCAACTTCAAACAAATTTTTAGGCTCCTGGGGTAACAAATGCCAGAATAAACCTCAGGATTCCAAGCCTTGCGTTTAAATCCGCCTCCGTCTTGGTCTACATGTCTCCATCCGGGCGGCTTAAAAAGTAGAATCTCACCGTGGTGACCAAACGTTCTCTGTGATCCATGCAATTGAGCATAGAACCAAACTCAAAGCGAGAGGGGTGAGAGTTCATAGTAGCAAATAAAGATAAATAAGGAAAAACAAAAGTAAATAAACAAGCAAAAGAAAAATATTTACAATAACCAATAATAAGGCACACGTTAGCAGTTCCCCAGCAACGGCGCCATTTTGATGAGAGAACTTTTGCGTGGTCTACAAAATTGCGGATAAATCCTCGTTGCAAGTATAGTTTCTAAACCTTCAAAAGTCCTTTCATACAAACGTGTTGGGTGTCACAAGTAACAAACCCCTTTAAAAATTGTTAACCGAGTATTCAAACCTCGGGTCGTCTTCTCAAGGAACTGCGAGGAAATATGTTCTTATTATTGGCTATAAAGGTTGTAATCGGGGTTTAGAAGGTGAGAAGCAAGTAATTTAAATGACGACTGAATTAAATGGCAATTAAGAATAAATAATAACTGTAAAGCAACTTTTAGCAGGGTAGAGAAATTAGAGGTCCAACTTAGTTATCTCTCTCAACAATAATGAAAGTTGAATCTAAACTCCACTTGGTCAACCTTCACCAGGGCAAAGGAAAGTTAAGGGACTAATTAAATTGATTTTTGAATCCTAATTATTTCCTCAGAAAAGGTTGGGATTATTTAAGTTCAGCTCAATTAGTAAGATAACGATTATCAATTATATTGAGTTTAATAACTGTTGAGTTACTAAATTCTTAACCAGAACCAAAAGGGGAAAAGTAAAATTGCTGGAATGATAAAGAGGTCCTTAGATGGGAAGCAATGGTAACTTAAATCAAAGAGAACAATCATAAACTAAAAATACCTCAATTATCATTAATTCAAATAACAGTCTGTAACATGAGAGAATTCATAAATTAAATTATAATAATCAATTCAAATGTTGGAATAAATAAATAGAAGTAATACTAAAAGAACATTAAACCTTGGATCCAGAGTTACTCTTAAAACAAGAAGAAATCCTAAATCCTAAAAGAGAGAGAGAAGATCTCCCTCTCAACTAAATCTAAATCATTGAAAGGTAAAAATATGCGAGCTCTCTTTGAATGGAAGCATTCCCACACTTTATAACCTCTGGTCTATGCTGTCTGTACTTGGATCTGGGCCAAAAAGGGCTTCAGAATTCGTTGGGGGCGTATTCTGTAATTTCTGGTGCGTGGCCTCTGTCACGCGTTCGCGTGGGTCACGCGGTCGCGTCATTCGGAGCTTTTCCTTGCCACGCGGTCGCGTCAGTCATGCGACCGCGTCATGTGCGTTCTGCTTAAGGCGCGCGGTTGCGTCAGTCATGTGGCCGCGTCGCTGCTGATTCGTGCTTGGCACGCGATCGCGTCATCCATGCGATCGCGTGGATACCAGTTTCTTTAAAGCTCCATTTTGCTTTCTCCTTCCATTTTAGTATGTTCCCTTTTTCATCCTTTAAGTCGTTCTGCCTTAGAAAATCTGAAACTACTCAACACACTAATCACGGCATCGAATGGAAATAAAGGTAATTAAAATAATTAATTTTTAAAGCTTAGGAAACATGTTTTTCACAACATGACATAATAAGGAAGGGAAAGTAAAACCATGCAATTAATGTGAATAAGTAGGTGAAGAGTTGAATAAATCACTCTAGTTAAGCACAAAAGAACTCATGAAATATGGATTTATCACTGATCTAGTCATAAAAGTAAACGCAACTCTTGTAAGAGAGTTTTATGCAAATGCAGTCAGGTATGATAAGGCAGATGACTCCTATATAAGCTTCGTAAGAGGGGTGACCATGGATTTCAGTCCTATGAGCATCATGAGGGCGTTAAAGCTAAGAATCATACCATTTGCAGAAGAAAGCTATCACTCCAGAATAGATAGCAGTCCCAATCATAACCAGATTGTGCAGGATATTTGCATACAAGGGGCTAATTGGGTACGAGACCCTCAAGGGAAGCCCAAGTTCATCAAGAGAGGGGACCTCACTCCTGAAGCAAAGGGGTGGTTCAAAATTGTAAGGAGATCCATTCTCCCCGCCGGAAAAAACTCAGAGGTGAATCTTAAGAGAGCAACAATGGTGCAATGTATACTCAAAGGGGGAGAGATCAAGGTTCATGAACTTATAGCCTAAGGCATTAGGAAGATGGCTGAGAAAAGTGATTCTGGAGGAAGGTTGGGCTACCCCAGCACTATTTTCCATCTGTGTGACAAGGCTTGGGTGGTGTTCGAGGATGAGAACCCCGAGTGGATAAAAGTGGGCATCCCAATTACTGTTCGAAGGATGCATGCTGTTGCATCTCCCCTACCTCAACAGAAGCCAAGAAAGAGGCCAGCCCATCAAGTGGTAGAAGGATAAAACCTAGAGGAGCAAGCCCCTTTAGACATGCACCAACTACAGGAAGCCATTGAGGGCTTATCTAGACAATACTTGGAAAATCAAGGGGCACAGAAAGAGCTGCAACTACAGTTGGTGGACCGTCAAGAAGAATCACTCTCTAGATGGATGAATCAATAGGGGGAGTAGCAAAAGCAAATGATGGAGCATCAATTGGAACATGGGAAACAATGGGGTGAATCCTTCTATAGGATAGAGCAAAGGCAGGATCAACAACAAGAAGCCATCCAAAAGCTACTCAACATCCAAGTACATCAAGGTGCACACATACATGAAATGCATCGGAAACAATTGGAACAGGCAGAACTCTTTGACGAATACAGAGCATTTGCAGAAGGAGTTTACATGAATGAGACTGGACATCATGTAAACACTCAAGCCAGGCTCGGGTACCTAGTTGGACAACTGCCTATACTGCATTCGGGAATCACAAGATATGAAGAAGTAAAGGATGAATTAGCGCGAGAAGAAAGAGAGAGGGTAGAAAAGAGTCTTGAATCAGTAAGGAAGGAACTTGAGGAGTGGAAGAAAGCCAGACTGGCACGGATACAAGGAAGCACAAGTGGACATGAAGAGGACAAACAAGAGGGAGAGCATGGGCACCCCCGTGAGTAAAAGGTGGTGGAGTTCCCTCTTTGTCCCATCTTTTTCAAGTTTTAAACAAGGAAAATCATGTATGAAATAGAACATGTTTCCATGGTAGTTTAAGATTTTAAATTCTGCCTTTAAGTTTTCATTGCTTATGTCTATGCTTGCTAGTCTAATGTCACTGCTGCATTTTCACCCTGCTTACTTGTATGCTTGTCCCTTTAAGTAAAATAAAAAGAGATGTTATGAAAGACCAGAGTAATGTTCAATTTGTGGAGTAAGTTCTTATGCTTGTGGGGGTAGTAATTACTTAGCTAAGTTGGTTCACCAACAAGGTAGGAAGGCAACTATCTATCCTGAATCAAGGGTTGAATAAGGCTAGGCACCAAGGGTTGAATCTTAAGGCATGTGTCTGTGGTGCTCCTGTGTAAAGGATCTACTTGGATGAATAAGCTCTCAGGGGTGCCTTATCACTTGGTAACTTGTGTTAACTAACCCGGGATTATCAGCTGAAAGTCCACTATCAAGAGTAACCCTTGCTACAAAGCACTTAGTAACCCAAAGAGGTGCTGGACACCAAGGTCTCAAGAAGAAAAATAACAAACCATGTGCCTGTGGTGTGAATGTATGGGGAAAAGAGACTTGAGGGAGTAAGTCCTTAGGGGTGTCTTAACACTTAGCACCTTGAACCAACTGGTTCGGGAGTGCTGGCTAAAAGCTTATCTTAAAGAGTCGCCCCCTTACAAAGCACCTAGTCTAAAGAACACAACCAAACCCTGAAAAGAAAAAGAGATTGATAAACCACTATTTTATGGTTTATCTTGTGCTCAATTGAGTGGTTTTTATCTACTCTTTACCCACTTATTCATACTATTTGCATGGTTTTACATTTGCTTTCCTAATTATGTGCCTTGATTGAAAACATGCTTTTTTGATCTTATATTTGCTTATTATTAATCCTCTCTTATTACCATTAGATGCCTTGATACGTGTGTTAAGTATTTTCAGATATTATAAGGCAGGAATGGTTTGGAGGATGGGAAGAAAGCATGCAAAAGTGGAAGGAATGCAAGAAGTTAGAGAAATCGCTAAGCTGTCCAGCCTGACCTCTCTGCACTCAAACGGCTATAACTTTATCTATAGAGGTCCAAACGACGCGGTTCTAGTTGCGTTGCAAAGCTAAAGTCTGGGGCTTCGATTTGATATATAATATGCTATAGTTCCTCTGACGCTAGGTGACGCGACCACGTGATATATGTGGCCGCGTCGCAGTGACGGAAATCAGCGCAGTTGAATTCGAAACTAGCGACTTTTGGACTATTTTTGACCCAGTTTGCGGCCCAGAAAACACAGATTAGAGGCTAAAAAGTGGGGGAATGCATCCATTCATGGAGAGGCTCTCACATTTACAATTTTAGGAGTAGATGTAGTTTTTAGAGAGAGAGGTTCTCTCCTCTCTCTTAGGATTAGGATTTAGGATTTCTCTTAGTTTTAGGAGTGCCTCTAAATCCCAGGTTCAATGTTCCTTTAATTTATGTTTCTCTTTTATTTTGATACTTTTATTTGCATTTGATTTATGTTGCCCAATTGGCTTATGAACTTTTCATGATTAAGATTTGAATGTTCTATTTATTATAATTCGAGGTATTTCAGATTCAAGATTTCTTTCTTTTATTTATGTTACTGTTGCTTCCCATCTGAGGCATTTTTATTCCAGCAAATTTACTTTTTCTCTTTTGGTCTTGGTTAAGGAATCAATAACTCAGGAGTTATCCAACTCAATAGCAAAATTGTTATCTTGCCAATTGGCTTGAACTTCAATAATCCCAATCTTTTCTTAGGAAATAAATAGGATTCGAAGATCAAACCAATTTGTCCCTTGAGTTACTTGTGACAACCAAAACGTTTGTACGAAGGGATTTTTGTCGGTTTAGAGACTATATCTACAACGCGACTGTTTTTATGACATTCTTTACTGGCAAAAATCCTAACGTCAAAATGGAGTCGTTGCCGGGGAATTGCAAACGTGTGCCTTATTATTGGTTATTGTAAATATTTTTCTTTTTGATTTGTTTTTATTTTTGTTTTTATTTTTTCTTTTTCATAAATTAAGAGGTTATTGGTTTTTATTTAGTTATTAAAAAAAAATTTTCAAAAATTTGTTCTTAGTGCTCATCTTGATCTTCAAGTTGTTCTTCACGTTTATCTTGACCTTCAAGCTGTTCTTAGTTGTTTTCTTCGTTTTGATCTAAAAATTTGAAATTTGGGTGTCATTTTATTGTTTTTCTCTTTCCTCATTAAATTCAAAAATATTTTTAATTAATTTTTTCGAAAAAAAAAAATTTTCAGATTTTTATTTTTAAAAATTTTTTTATCTTATCTTATCTTATTTCAAAAATCAAATTTCAAAATTTCAAATTTCAAAATTTCAAAATTTAATTTTCAAATTCAA
>NC_029791.2:84545385-84548545 GCF_000816755.2 Arachis ipaensis
TTGCTACTATGAACTCTCACCCCTTTGGCTATGAGTCTGGTTACAATAATGTTGCAGGAAGAAGAAATCACAATGAGAACAGGCACCAAGGTTGGAACAATCAAAGATGGAAGGAGCCACAAGGATTCGATCAACCCACATGGCAACAACCACCTCCAATGGACTATCAACAACCACCACCGTATGCCTATGAACCCTTTCCTCAACATGACTTTGGACCACCATACTCACAAGCCCCTTTCCACCATTCACCTCCATATGACCCTAACCCATATCCACCATATCAACCACCTTATGAACCAAATGAACCATACATAGATCCACCCCAAACCTCCATGGAGAAAGCACTTGCCAATCTAAACTCTACTATACAAGCTCTCATCGCCCAAATCTGACCACCAAATACCTTCAACAATCAACCCTCAAGCTCTAGTGCACTTCCTTGTCAACGACAGAATAATCTCTCCATCCCATCACCACCATCCATGGAAGAGCACCCACATCCATCAATCCAAGAGCAAGATGATCCCAATTATGCTATTGATATGGAACAGGAAAGAAGGAATCATCTTCGCGAATCCATACTTCATAAAGAGCTAGAGGAGGCCCAGGTCTAGGAAGTTGTTTGGCCGCTTTAGTGAGGATTCAGATCGCTTGCTACCCGGATGGAATCATAATGATCAATACAAAGACGGGTGTAAAAGCAAGGTTTGGGATCCTGGAATCTGCTCTGACACTTGTTACCCCGGGAGCCTAAGAATCTGTTTGAAGCTTCTTAAGGGCTTTGCATGCCTAGTTTGGGACCCCAGAGGTTACTGGAGTCACAAACACTGGTGGAGATTCTTGGATGAGTACAAGCACAAGCCACCATAACAGGGAGCTCACCAAATGTCCAACTTAAGGACTTTAACTAAAAGTGCTAGGTGGAAGACAACCCACCATGGTATGATCGTTCCTTTTTTATTTTTATTTAGTTTTATTTGTTTTTGAGTTTTATTTTATTTTATTATATTGAACCTGGAGTTTTGCATCACATTCATATTAACACTGCATTCTGCATTTTCTTTTCAGAAAAAAAAAAATTTTCACCGCGCGACGCGATCGCAATAGCGACGCGTCCGCGTGGTAGGGGGAGTAAAGAAAAATAAAAATGAACAGAAAGTTACGCAGGAGCAGCGCTGGAGTCGTGCCAATGGCACAAATTACCCCACGTGACCGCGTCGCTGACGCGACCGCGTCACCCACGCGGCCGCATGACCTGGAAATCGACGTCAACCGGGTGCATGGCCGAAAGTTGAGCTGGAGTTGGGCTGGACTCGTGCTAGTAGCACAAGCCCTGCCACGCGAACACGTCACCCACGCGTCCGCGTCATATTGGAAATAAGGCCACCCGCGCGATCGCGTCGATCACGCGACCGCGTCACCCAGGATTTTGGCAATACTAAGTTTTGAACAGAGAGTTGTGCGACCACGAGGCTGCACTCACGCCACTAGCACAAGTCGAGTCACGCGATCGCATGCCCCACACGTCCGCGTCACCCAACCTTATCGCGCACCACGCGACCGCGTCACTCACGCGTCCGCATCGCCAGCATCGCACAACCTATCCAGATTCGTGCCAATTATCTTATTTTTCTTTCCCAATCCTAATTTCTTCTGTCTTTTCTTCTTTCTTCTTTCTTTCTTACTTTATTTCTTTCCCTTTTCATTCTTCTTATCTTTTATTTTATTTTATTTATTTGCATACTTTCATTCATTGCATTTTAATGTTGTGCATATTTTTATTTTTTCTAAAATTATTGGTGTTCAAATGTTATTATTCAACTGTTATATCTGGTATTATCTTGGTGCTTATGACTTGTTTTATTCTAATTGGGTAACATTATTTAAATCAATGCTAATTTTTATGATACTTGTACTCCTCTTGCATTGACATGTACTTATATTGATATTACCCACACTCTTCCCCTTTGTGGAAATTTTGCATCATTGGTATACCATGGCTTCTATTGTTTTCTCACTTACATGTTGAAGCTTCCATGTAAATGAGACCCTTATCATTTGGCATTAACCCATACTTCTTTTATTTTCTTATCTCTATTTCTGGGTTACTCTTCTTCCCTTTTTCTTTCAGGATGGCCACCCGAAAGGGAAGCGGAAGACATTTTACATGGGGAGACAGACAAGTCCATCTGCAAAATCCTTAGAGAAAAGCAGTAGTTGAAACAACCCGTCCACTTGCACATCTCAGTATGCACCGAGGACGGTGCAATCTTTAAGTGTGGGGAGGTCGATACCGATCTCCATGGGTTAGTACTTTCCTGTCTCAAACACCAATATTTTATTTTCTTTGTTAACTGTTACATTTGCATATTTAATTGCATGTTTATTTGATTTTATGCATTTAGTTACTACTTGGTTGAAGTAATATTTTCTTTTTCAAGAAATTTTTATAATATTTCACTAATTTAAATTGGAACAAATTTTTGTGTTAAACTTGTTTGGAAGTTGTATTTGGAACATGGTTTTTAAGCCAAAGAACACACAACCTGTGAGATTTGAGCTTATTTATATGGTTACATTATTTAACCATAAATATTTTATTCCTGTGTGTTCCCTTTTCTATGATTGTAATCTATATTTTATTCCAACCTATATGTCCATTATTTAGTGTATTTACATGCTTGCATATAATTGAGGCCATTATTTGATTTTAGCTCACTTATCCCAAATAAGCCTATCCTTTAAATCACCCTTGTCAGCCACTTTGAGCCTTTTAATCCCCATTTATTCTATATGTTACCACATAACTAGCCTTAAGCGGAAAACAAATTAATTATCCCAATTGAATCTTTGGTTAGCTTAAGGTAGTGTGTTAATTAAGTGTGGAGAAACGGTGGGAACATGGTTTAATAAGGGAATGTATCATGTTTCTAATTTATTTGAATATTGGGAGTTTGGGAACCTACTCATGAAAAACCAAAATAGAAAAATAATAGAAAATCCATGTGCATTGATAAGTTATGTTTATTTCGCTACAAAAAAAAAGAAAAAAAAAGGGAAAAAGAGAAAAAGAAAAAAATAATATATATATATATATATATATATATATATATATATATATATATATATATATATATATATAAAGGGGAAAAAATTA
>NC_029791.2:84548863-84551430 GCF_000816755.2 Arachis ipaensis
GGGACAAAATTACCCCAATGTTAAGTTAATGAAAAAAGATCAATGTACATGTGATAAATTAAAAAGAAAAAGTTGATACATGAGTATGGGAATTATACAAAAGTGAGAATTATGGGTAGCTAGGCATAAATTTAAAATTATATAGAGTATATGTATATTAGGTGAGAGCTTAGGTTCATTGAAGATTCATATTATAGCTCACTTGGCCATACATATATCCTTACCTTTACTTCAGCCCCATTACAACCTTGAAAAGACCTCATGATGTTTGCATTGGTACATTAAATATTTGTTGATTGGTTAGATGAAGAACAAGGTTTAGAAAGCATGAATAGAGAAGAGTAGAGTGAATAACCCTATACACTTGAGAGATTAGAGTGATATACACTACCAGTGAGGGTTCAATGCTTGATTCTATGTTCCCTGCTTTCATGAGCTGTCTTCTTACAAGTTTACCTGATTTTTATTTTATGATTTGAATTAGTGAAATCTGATTTATGTTTGTCTTGGAGAACTGATGACAAGTCATCTTAGCCTAGTTTCACTAGCCTTTTTCTTTTGTTTTCAATTGAATTATGCACTTTCTTGAGCCAAAAGCAAGCCAATTGGGTAGATTTTCATGTTTCCTTTGATTTAATCAACCATGTATGAATTCATGCTATTTCATGAGGTTTTATGCTATAATTGTCACATATTATGAAAGAATGAATATCTCATGATTTTGAGCATAGCTTTGATGTGTTTGGTTGATTAATGATAGGTGAAGAAAGCTTGGAGAAAGGTTGATGCAAGAAGGAATGGCCAGGAGGAAGAGAGAACAAAAAGTTTGAGCAAAAGTTTGCCTCAAACTTTAGCTCAAACTTTTGGATTAATTGAAAATGAACCAGGAAGCAAAAAGCTGGACCAAAAGTTAGCCTCAAACTTTTTGGCTAACTTTTGGGCAAAAGCTGGAGCAAAAGTTAGCCCCTAACATTTTGGCTAACTTTTGGCATGAAAAACACTCCCTGGATGAGCAAAAGTTTGCGCCAACGTTAGCCCCTAACTTTTTGGCTAACGTTGGCGCATGAAAAACACTCCCTGGATGAGCAAAAGTTTGCGCCAACGTTAGCCCCTAACTTTTTGGCTAACGTTGGTGCCATGAATAAGCAAGGGGAGGCCAACGTTGGAGCAAAAGTTAGACCCCTAACTTTTACCCGAACGTTGGTATCAGCAAGGAAGGGTGCTGATGTGAAAAGTTGGAGCAAAAGTTAGACCCTAACTTTTACTCCAACTTTTACTCAAGCTTTCATGATTCCAACCCGGTTCAATTCGGTTCTTCTCCAAACTCCAAGAGCAATCAACCAAGGCCTCTATCAACCCAATTCCATCAAGAGCAAAGGCCCAATTGAAGGCTTGAAGACCATTTGAAGAAAGTGTATAAATAGCATAGGATTTAAGTTTTTAAGAGAGCTTCCCTTTTAGTTTTTCAGAATAGCTTTCTTTTGAGTTTTGCGGAGAGCTCACTTTTATTTTTCTTAGCATTGTTGTTTAATTGAAGAGAATTTGAGAGGAGAATTGATCTCTCTTCTTCCTTGTTCTTGCCCAGCACTCTTTACTTTTCTTTTCTTGGATTTTGGGTGGAGAATTGAAGAAATTCTATTTCAATCTCACCTTGGGATCTTGTTTAATTTTCTGCTTAATTGAATTTCAGTTTCGGTTACTTGCTTCTTCATCTACTTTCTTTGCAATTTACAATCTCCTTTGCAATTGTTCTTGTTGGATCCAGGAAGGCATTGAGATCTAGACTTAGTTTTCTAGTCTCTTGGGTCCTGAGATCTGAATTCCAATTTTACATCCTCTGTTTACTGCTTTTCATGCTCATTTACTTTTCTTGAACAAGACGAAAGAACTCTTAGAAGATTAAGAAGAGCAGAAAGAGAGAAAAATATTGTTGGAGAAGAGGAATCAGAAGAAGAATTCCAAGATATGGAGGAACATTCAACCAATCCACCAGGTGGAGCAGACAACAACAATAACAATCCACCCCAGAGGAGAGTTTTAGCTTCCTATACTTTTGCAAATCCTAGACATTGTGGAAGTAGCATCTTAACTTCAAATGTCAATGCAAACTATTTTGAACTAAAGCCACAACTCATCACTTTGGTTCAAAACAATTCCTCTTTTGGTGGAGGACCACTTGAAGATCCGAACCAACACCTATCCACCTTCTTGAGGATTTGTAACACTGTTAAAACTAATGGTGTGCCTCCTGACAGCTACAAGCTATTACTATTCCCATTTTCTCTCAGAGACAAGGCCACTCAATGGTTGGAATCCTTTCCAAGAGATAGCATCAACAATTGGGATGATCTGGTAACCAAGTTCCTTGCCAAATTTTACCCACCTTAAAGAATCATAAGGTTGAAGACTGAGGTACAAACATTTACACAAATAGAGGCTGAACCCATCCATGAGGCATGGGAGAGATACAAGGCTCTAATCAGGAAATGTCCTCCTGAAATGTTCACTGAGTGGGATAAGCTACAGAATTTCTATGAGGGCTTAACATTGAAATCTCAAGAAGCTTT
>NC_029791.2:84551591-84591730 GCF_000816755.2 Arachis ipaensis
CACACGGTTCAAAAGAAGTAACTCAGGGACAGCAGCAAATAGGAAAGAGCATCACACCTCCACTGCCATATCCCTAGAGGTTCAACAAAGAAACCAGGGACCAGCATTTTCACAAGTTCCTTGAAACTTTCAAAAAGCTGGAAATCAATATTCCTTTTGCTGAAGCACTTGAGCAAATGCCTCTGTATGCCAAATTTTTTAAGGAGCTTATCAACAAGAAAAGAAGTTGGGATGAGAAGGAAACCATACTGCTCACTGAGGAATGCAGAGCCCAGATTCAAAAAGGACTTCCTCCTAAGCTTGAGGACCCAGGGAGCTTTTTGCTACCTTGCACCATTGGGGAATTAACTATCACTAAAGCAATGTGCGATCTAGGAGCAAGTATCAACTTAATACCATCCTCCTTGGTAAGAAAGTTGCATATAGAGGAAGTTAAACTAGTACAGATATCTCTAGAGCTGGTAGATAAGTCAACAGTATACCCTAGGGGTATGATTGAAAACCTTTTGGTCAAGGTGGATAATTTCATATACCCTGCAGATTTTGTGGTTCTGGATTCAGATGGGGATGATGGTGATTCTATTATACTGGGAAGGCCATTCTTGGCCACTGCTAGAGCTATCATAGACATAGAGCAAGGAGAACTAACTCTCAGGATGCATGATGAGAGTGTCACTCTGAAAGTATTACCAGAAGCCCAGTATAGTAATAGGAGGAGGGACTTTATGGAAATTGACAAGGTGATTCACAACAATATCCCAAGGCAGAAGATTATGCAGAAGGATGAAAAAGTCCAAGAGGATATTGGAGTATTAGCCACTAAAGAGAGAAATCCCCAAGGTAAGTCTACAACCATAAAAGAAAGATCAACAAAAAAGGGGATGAAACGCAGAAACAAAACAAAAAGGGGTTGGAAGAACAGGAAGACTCCAACAGAGGGGCTTTCCAAAGGTGACAAAGTGCAATTGATATATCAACAACTGGGAGCAAGCCGACAGACTGATGACTATTACAATGTCAGCAACATACTCTCGTTGGAACATGCTAAAATTGAACACCAGAGAACAAAGAGGAGGATCACAGTCAGGGGAGACAAGTTGAGGCACTACAATCCTCAACCACCATAAAAGAAAGCTCCAATGTCAAGCTGGTGACAATAAAAGAGCGCTTGTTGGGAGGCAACCCAACCTGAGGTAGTTTTCTTTTCATAGCCTTTTCAATAAAAATGTTGAATAATTGACATGTATTGCAAGGAGCTAAGTTTGGTGTTGCACACCAAAAACAACTTAAGGGAGAATAGAGGATTCTAAGTTTGGTGTTCCACCAAAACCTCATTCAAAAGCACATTCTAACTTCCTGCACATTGTTAGTTCCAAGCAATCGAACAGATTATTCAACCACTTAACTGCTTTTTAGTCTTAACTTCATAACCTTTAGCAGGGACACAAGATTTTGCCTAGAGTTAACCTCCTGTATTCAGAGAAGTGGCAAGAACTCAAGTTTGGTGTTCCCACACCAAATTAAATCCACAAGCCACACTCAATTAATGCATACTAACTGGTCATCTAAGGGCTTGAGAAGCAAGCAACTTTTGAGAATTATGCAGGAAATTCACCACCATTTGAAGACACTATGCATCATAACTCAAAAGGGCACAACAGAAGGAAGGACAAAGGAATTGCAAACCAATAGGTTGTATTTATACTTAACTCTTACTGTTGAAAAATGTTTTGACTTGTGTTTTGATAAAGTGTTCATCTAATACAAGTAGAATTTCTCTTAGAATAAGTAAACTAGTCTATGTGTGTGCTTGTGTGTTTACTTTCACTGAACAAAACGCATGCTTTGTCCCCTGCATTTTCAATTCAATAAAAGAAATATTTGAATGTGAAGTGAGATAGTTCTCTGTTAGATAGAAGTACAATAAAAGTAAGTGGTGGTGTGTGTGTGATTGTATAATAGCTCACTTTAGTGAATAAAAGAACTAGGATATCTCCTTCTAAGTATAGAGTGGCCTACTGTCTATGAATCTTAATCAAATAAAAATCCTTGGTTAGAAAGAAAAACAAAAAGAAAGAAAAAAAAAAAGGGGGAGAAAAAGAAATAGCCAAAGAGTGGCAGAACAAAAGAAAACAAAAAGAAACAAAGCTGGACACCAATAGCTTGAACCTTAGAATATATGCCTGTGGTGTCTTTGTATTAGGATCTGCTTGGACTACTAAGTTCTTTGGAGTGCATCAACACTCGGTGACTTGGGTTAACTAACCCGGGATCATCAGCTGAAAGTCCACTATCAAGAGCAACCTAACTACAAGGCATTTAGTAGCCCAAAGAGGTGTTGGGCATCAATGTTCTAAGAAGGAATGTGAGCCAAGTGTCTATAGTGAATAATGTGTCAAGTACAAAGAAAAGGAAATGAGCTTGCTACACATGACACTCAAATAAAGCTTATGAACAAGATAATAGCCAAGGATAAAGGAATAATGAGAGGTCATAGCAGTATGTTACTTGAAGCTTGAAGGAGGCTTTCTAGGCTTAAGAATCAATAAGAGGTGAGTGTGTACATATCCACATAAAACCCCATGAACTACCAATAACACTCTACTAGCATGAACATCCTTTTCCATTTCATTCTTTCTTCTCAATAAATCATTTCTTGCTTGGGGACAAGCAAGCTTTAAGTTTGGTGTTGTGATGACAAGTCATCTTAGCCTAGTTTCACTAGCCTTTTTCTTTTGTTTTCAATTGAATTATGCACTTTCTTGAGCCAAAAGCAAGCCAATTGGGTAGATTTTCATGTTTCCTTTGATTTAATCAACCATGTATGAATTCATGCTATTTCATGAGGTTTTATGCTATAATTGTCACATATTATGAAAGAATGAATATCTCATGATTTTGAGCATAGCTTTGATGTGTTTGGTTAATTAATGATAGGTGAAGAAAGCTTGGAGAAAGGTTGATGCAAGAAGGAATGGCTAGGAGGAAGAGAGAACAAAAAGTTTGAGCAAAAGTTTGCCTCAAACTTTAGCTCAAACTTTTGGATTAATTGAAAATGAACCAAGAAGCAAAAAGCTGGACCAAAAGTTAGCCTCAAACTTTTTGGCTAACTTTTGGGCAAAAGCTGGAGCAAAAGTTAGCCCCTAACTTTTTGGCTAACTTTTGGCATGAAAAACACTCCCTGGATGAGCAAAAGTTTGCGCCAACGTTAGCCTCTAACTTTTTGGCTAACGTTGGCGCATGAAAAACACTCCCTGGATGAGCAAAAGTTTGCGCCAATGTTAGCCCCTAACTTTTTGGCTAACGTTGGCGCCATGAATAAGCAAGGGGAGGCCAATGTTGGAGCAAAAGTTAGACCCCTAACTTTTGCCCCAATGTTGGTATCAGCAAGGAAGGGTGCTGATGTGAAAAGTTGGAGCAAAAGTTAGCCCCTAACTTTTACTCCAACTTTTACTCAAGCTTTCATGATTTCAAACCGGTTCAATTCGGTTCTTCTCCAAACTCCAAGAGCAATCAACCAAGGCCTCTATCAACCCAATTCCATCAAGAGCAAAGGCCCAATTGAAGGCTTGAAGACCATTTGAAGAAAGTGTATAAATATTTAGATCCGATTCAATCCAAGTCTTCTTCTATTTCTCTGCTTGTTGCAATTTTACATTTTCTTGTTTAATTTCTGCAAATCCAACTCCCCATTCCCTTTACAATTCAAGCCATTTACATTTCTTGCACTTTAAGATTTTGTAATTTACATTTCTTGCGTTCTAAGTTTCTGCCATTTAATTTCTTGTTCTTTAAGATTCAGCACTTTAATTCCTGTTCTCTTTAATTTCATGTCAATTACCCATTCCCTTTACTTTCTATGCAATTTAAATTCTGCAAATCACAAATCTCTCAACCAAATCTTGATTCACTTGACTAAATCAACCACTAAACTAAAATTGCTCAATCCTTCAATCCCTGTGGGATCGACCTCACTCCCGTGAGTTATTATTACTTGATGCGACCCGGTGCACTTGCCAGTTAAGTTTGGGTGTTTTGGAGAAATTCGTTTTTCCGCGAAAATATCCTATCAAGAACTTATTTATTTTTAACCAAGTAGGTAGAAATATTTTGCATGTAGTTGCATTCATATAGATAGGATTGCATTCCATACATCCTACCATTCCTCTTCATCTTTATAGCTTCTCTTGAGCTTAGCATGAGGACATGCTAGTATTTAAGTGTGGGGAGGTTGATAAACCACTATTTTATAGTTTATATTGTGCTCAATTGAGTGGTTTGTATCTACTCTTTACCCACTTATTCATCCTATTTGCATGGTTTTACATTTGCCTTCCTAATTATGTGCTTTGATTGAAAATATGCTTCTTTGATCTTATATTTGTTTATTATTAATCTTCTCTTATTACCATTAGATGCCTTGATATGTGTGTTAAGTGTTTTCAAATATTATAAGGCAGGAATGGCTTGGAGGATGGGAAGAAAGCATGCAAAAGTGGAAGGAATGCAAGAAATTGGAGAAATTGCTAAGTTGTCCAGCCTGACCTCTCTGCACTCAAACGGCTATAACTTTAGCTACAGAGGTCCAAACGACGCGGTTCCAGTTGCGTTGGAAATCTAACGTCCGGGGCTTCGATTTAATATATAATATGCTATAGTTCCCCTGACGCTAGGTGATGCGATCGCGTGATCTATGCGGCCGCGTCATAGTGACGGAAATCAGCGCAGTTGAATTCGAAACTAGCGAATTCTGGACTGTTTTTGACCCAGTTTGTGGCCTAGAAAACACAGATTAGAGGCTATAAAGTGGGAGAATGCATCCATTCATGGAGAGGCTCTCACATTCACAATTTTAGGAGTAGATGTAGTTTTTAGAGAGAGAGGTTCTCTCCTCTCTCTTAGGATTAGGATTTAGGATTTCTCTTAGTTTTAGGAGTGCCTCTAAATCCCAGGTTCAATGTTCCTTTAATTTATGTTTCTCTTTTATTTTGATACTTTTATTTGCATTTGATTTATGTTGCCCAATTGGCTTATGAACTTTTCATGATTAAGATTTGAATGTTCTATTTATTATAATTCGAGGTATTTCAGATTCAAGATTTCTTTCTTTTATTTATGTTACTGTTGCTTCCCATCTGAAGGCATTTTTATTCCGGCAAATTTACTTTTCCTCTTTTGGTCTTGGTTAAGGAATCAGTAACTCAGGAGTTATCCAACTCAATAGCATAATTGTTATCTTGCCAATTGGCTTGAACTTCAATAATCCCAATCTTTTCTTAGGAAATAAATAGGATTCGAAGATCAAACCAATTTGTCCCTTGATCTTCCTTTGCTTTAGTAAAGGTTAACTAAGTGAAATTAAGATTCAATTTTCATTACTATTGATAAGGATAATTAATTTGGAATTCCAATTTCTCATACCTTGCCAAGAGATTTTATTATTATTATTATTTTATTTTACTTGTCATATAACATATTCCCTCTTTACTTCCAAAACCCCAATTTACAATCCCCATAACCAATAATAAGAACATACCTCCCTGCAATTCCTTGAGAAGACGACCCGAGGTTTAAATACTCGGTTATCAATTTTAAAGGGGTTTGTTACTTGTGACAACCAAAACGTTTGTACGAAGGGATTTTTGTCGGTTTAGAGACTATATCTACAACGCGACTGTTTTTATGACATTCTTTACTGGCAAAAATCCTAACGTCAGGGATCAATAAATAAAAGTCTCATAGGGTGCAATCAAGTGAGTATTCCAGGGCATGGTAAAGTTCTGAAAGCCAATGAAGGAATGAACCTAAGTTGCTATGCATGAAAGCCCATAAAACCAAGGACATGACTTCCACAATAATGACTCATTTCTCTTGTCATTTTATTCATCATTCTCATGTTTCAGTACTTGCTTAGGGACAAGCAAGCTTTAAGTTTGTTGTTGTGATGCCAAGGAATTTTGGCCAGTTTCACTGACCTTTTCTTTACTGTTTTAGGGTAGTTTCATGTATTTTCTTAGTAAATAAGCAAGTTTTGGGTATATAATCACTTACATATTGATTTAAGCAAACATTGTGAATTTTATGTGATCTTATGAGAATTATGCATGAATTGAATGACAAATTGGATAATGCATGTCTCATAACTTGGATTAGAGCTTTGATGCACTTTATTTGCTTGATTTCAGGACAAAAGAAGCAAGGAAGAGCCACGTTAGCAGCCACGTTAATCTAATTAACGGGACCACTAACGTGGAATGGGAATAAACTTGCAACGTTAATGAGAAAAGTGATTGTCAATAACGCCTTCAAAACCATCATGGCCCACGTTAATTGCCACGTTAACTACGTTAACGTGGTAGTTAACATGGAGAGAAAGGGAGCTCCAGCGTTAGTGGTAAAAGTGAATACCACTAACGCTCCAAATTGGCAATTAGCCACGTTAAGAGTCACGTTAACTCAGTTAACGTGAACTCTAACGAGGAAAGGGAAGACAATGCCAACGTTAGTGACACTCACCTTTGTCACTAACGTTGGACTAAGCCCAATTGGCCGCGTTAAGAGTTACGTCAACTACATTAACATGAACTCTAACGTGGGAGGAGCAAGGAATCGCCAACGTTAGTGACACTCACCTTTGACACTAACGTTGGACTAAGCCACTATGAGCCACGTTAGTTGCCACGTTAATTGTATTAACGTGGAAGCTAACGTGGAGGAAAGAATTTATGAGCCAATGTTAGTGACACTCACCTTTGTCACTAACATTGGAGATGGCAATCACCACCACGTTAATGGCCACGTTAAGACAATTAACGTGGGGCACTAACGTGAGAAGGGGCGTTTGGAGCGTTAGTGACAAAGGTAAGTGTCACTAATGCTCTCGAGACTAAGGCATGCCCACATTAAGAGCCACTTTAGTTATACTAACGTGGACTCTAACGTGAGAAAAAGAGGGCTAAGAGCAACGTTATTGGCAAAGGTAAATGCCAATAACGCTTGCGATGGACCAAGAGGCAACGTTAGTGGTCACATTAGTGCCACTAATGTTGAAGTTAACGTGAACCATCTTGGGCTAGGAACGTTAGTGAAAAAGGTGATTGTCACTAATGTTCTCGAACCCACATTTTCACTGAACGTTAACGCCACTAACGTCCTAGCTAAAGTACATGCCTACTTCACACTTTCTCTGCAAGTAAAGCTGAGCCCACTGAAGATTCCAAACTGCTTCAACTCAAGATCCAAAGGCCCATCTCCAAAGACTTGAAGAGCTAACTAGAAGATCAGAAGAGTAGTATATATAGGAGTAGTTTTTGAACTAGAGAAAGAGAGCGGGGGAAAAAGGGGGCATTAGGAGAATCACTCTCTGTATAATTTTACTCTCTCTGCACTTTTAGTTTTACTTTGAGAATGTATTTTCCATCTTTGCTTTCCATTCCCAGAGCTATGAACAACTAAACCCCTTTCATTGGGTTAGGGAGCTCTGTTGTAATTTGATGGATCGATAATAGTTTTCATTATTCTTCTTCTTTCTTTTCTCTTGATTTTACTAGAAAGCTTTTAATCTTCATCCAATTGGGTAGTTGTCTTGGAAAAGAAGCTATTCATACTTGGATCTCTTCGAAACCTTGGAAGAGGAATGAAGAGATCATGCTAGAAATGTTTTCTCATGTTGGACCGTATTGGGGTTTGGATGGATATAGTGACATATAATCCTACCAACACTTTGATTTGGGAATACATGTGGTATAATTAGTGACCACACATCATCTCTTCTCATGAGCAATTAGACCAAGGAATTGGCTATTGATCAAGATTTGAGAGATTGAATTACCAAGGAATTGGAATTCAATCACTTAAGATTTCCAAGGAGATCAATGAATTCGTTGATTGAGGAAGAGATGAAAATGAACTTGATCCGGAGAATACAACATCTCCTGAGCCCAATGAACTCCCCACTTCTGATCTTACCCATTCTCTTTACTTTCTGCCATTTACTTTTATGTTCATTTCCCTAAATTCCCATTTAAGATTCTGCAATTTACTTTCTGCCATTTACATTTTGCTCTTTAATTCCAGTATTTACACTTCCTGTTATTTTCTTTCCTGCCATTTAGTTTCCTGCAAATTCTCAAATCAAATTCTACTTAGCTCAACTAGAACATTCCTCCAATTAAAGTTGCTTGACCAATCAATCCCTGTGGGAATATTATATAAGACTTTCATATTGACAATTAAACTTCGGTGGCTACACAATTGTTACATTTTAGGTAATTGTACATTTTTTATTATTTTTGAAAGTTATTGTATATTTTTAAGATCATTTAATTATGTTTATTTTTCTAAAAGTATTGTCATTATTGTAGAATAACTAATGTTCGTTTGTGATAGTCTAAAATTGAGAAAATAAAAAATGCAAGATACTAATATTCTGAGTTTTCGAAGTATAAATCTTGAAGGAAATATATATGATTGTAATTAATGATAATAATTGAAAGCCTTTATTTTATTTCAATTTTTCAGACCACATATGCCTTACTTAATTGTTATCTCTTATTGATTGCTATTTTTTTGTACACTTAATTGTCATTAATTTATATGAATTAAAATTGATAACTTAAAAAAATAGATACGTGTCTAAAAAATAAATAAAAATATATTTTTCTTTTATTAAAATATCTGTGTCGCTTTAGCTTTTTTTCTGTATTATGTTTTACACTTTTATTATAATTAAGAGTTTTACAGATACAACAAACTAATTATTACACTATTAAATATATTATTTGAGGTAAATTATTAAATGTAAATTAGTAAAGAATATATAATACTTAGTTAATTATCATAATCACACTTAAACGTATTTAAATTATTTTTATATAATAAAAATGATATGCTTCAAAAAATATTTGTATATAGTTTACTAACAAATATGAGATATTATTTACCATCATTTTATTTTTAATAAAAAATATCATTGTATTAAAGTGATGCATTTTAAAGGTGTATAGATGGGATTTTTGTTAAAAAAACATTTACAAAATAACAAATGCTATTTTGTTTTAGTTTTATTCTTAACATTTAGTTTTAATTTTATATTTAGAATTTTAATGTTTCAATTATACCACTAAAATAAAAATAAATTTAATTTGAATTATTCTCTTATTATTTTCTATATATATGAATCATGATGTGCTTTTATATATTTTGATTAATAGTTCTTGGAGGAGTTATTATTTTGTTTACTAATATTTCAAATTTTCTATAATATTTTCATAGAACTTGATTAATAGATTATTCTTCATAATATTTTTCTTGAGATTTTTTAATAAAAACATATCTTAATTTTTGCCTTTATTTTTTTTACTACATACATTGCCTTTTCTATTTTTTTCACTTTTTTAATTATTTTGTTACCTTATTTTTAATTATTTATTTTACTTTTACTCCTCATATGTTTATTGTATTTTACTTTCTCTTAGTCTCAATTTTATAGTTAACTTTTAATTATATGAAATTGAATAGTTTTTTTCAAAACATGCTTAAATATATTATCTATGAGAAATTCTCCACATACAAGCGTTTTTTATACAAGTCTTTACAAATAAAAATCTTTTGGGTCAACATGTAATTTTTTATATTTTTATTTTTCCTAAAATTTTTCAAACTTATCAATATTTAAGTTATCTATACATCACTTCTCAAAGTATTATGATTTTATAAGTTATAATATGTGATATTAGTTATTGTTATATATGAAAAATATGACTTATTTAGTGTTTATCCATTTATCTTCTATTAATATTGTTATAACAAGGATATATAATGATATAACCTAGACTTTAATTGTATGAGAATTTATTGAGTGACTGGAATAGCTCCACGTAATGAACTAAGGAACACTAGCAATAAGGATGATCACAAGAAAATCAAAACTGGTATATGACAACTGAGAGGGCCTTCCATTTAAAAATAATATACAATTATATATTATCTTTTCTCCTTAATGAATTAATTATTACGTTCAGCAACTTATCCTTTTTTAATTTCAATAACAAAAATAAAATTGATTAAGTGCAAAATACTCAACATTTAATGATTTCAATTGTTTAAATTTTAATTACCAAAAATTAAGTTAAAAATTAATTATAAACTTAATAATCGATAATAGATATTATATTAGTACATAAATAATAATATCTGATATATTAATTATTTACATTTTTGACAGGGCTAATAGATATTACATCAGATATTAGTATTTACATACTAATAAAATATCTATTATTGATTGTTAAATTTATAATTAATTTTTAACTCAGTTGTTGATAATTAAAATTTAATTGATTGAAATGATTAAATGCTGAATATTTTGCATCTAATCAATTTTATTTTTGTTATTGAAAGTAAAAAAGGATAAATTGTTAATCAATTCTAAATTTAAATTTAAATTTAAATTTGAGTAAAAAAAAATTTATTTGAATTTTATCTTAATAACCAGAATTAATTTTAAGATAAGAAATTACTTTGAATATCATATTATTAAATAGTATAGTCATTTGTTATTCTTTAATGGTAAATATTGTCAAACAAAATGGTGTAAGAAATTAGAAAGAAAAGTATTTACCAGTTCAGGAAATACTAATTTAGTTTTTAATAAAATAAATTATATATTGAATAACAAAAGTTGTTATTGGTTTCTATTTACACTAATTAATACTCAGTGATGGTGTTTCGGTACACTATGTTATCAAGAAATATTAATCAATCTAATAAATTTTATAATGATATAAGTTTATAAGTTTGAAAATTTAAAAATCATGTCATAAAATGTGAAGTTTTAAGTTTTAACAAAGAACAACGTTGATCATATATGTATCCCAGGTAAATTTTAACAAAGAGAAAAGTTCATAAGTATTGCCATTAATAATGAGAAATTAATCTATTTTAAAGACAAATATATTTTTTCTACGAATTTTTCAATTTGGCAGGTCAAAGACTAATCCACCACATATTTATGCTCTATTTATTAAGGGTCTGCTGCTAACCAATGAATTGTTACACACACAAAGGAAAATTCGAATTCAATAACAAAAGTTGTTATTGGTTTCTATTTACACTAATTAATACTCAGTGATGGTGTTTCGGTACACTATGTTATCAAGAAATATTAATCAATCTAATAAATTTTATAATGATATAAGTTTATAAGTTTGAAAATTTAAAAATCATGTCATAAAATGTGAAGTTTTAAGTTTTAACAAAGAACAACGTTGATCATATATGTATCCCAGGTAAATTTTAACAAAGAGAAAAGTTCATAAGTATTGCCATTAATAATGAGAAATTAATCTATTTTAAAGACAAATATATTTTTTCTACGAATTTTTCAATTTGGCAGGTCAAAGACTAATCCACCACATATTTATGCTCTATTTATTAAGGGTCTGTTGCTAACCAATGAATTGTTAGATAAACAAGAAAAAAATTCGAATTCCAAATACTTACTTAAGCAGACAAATGAGATGACCATTCAACTAATTCAAATTAATTAAGACAAATACTAATTATTTTTAATATTTTAAATTATAAAATATTTATAATAATAATTATATATATATTTTAAGCTTTCAATAAAAAATTTATATAATTTTATGTATTATTCCATGCAGGACACGGGAACATACACTTGTTTTAAAATTTAAAATAAAGATAAGAAAGAATCACATTAAAAGAAAAGATTTGAAAAGATTTTAAAAAGATAACATTTGAAGTTTGAAATTTGAAATTGGAAATTAAGATAAGATAAGATAATGATTTGAAATTAAAAATTGAATTTTGTTGGAATTTTCGAAAATATTTTGACTAAAGATAAAAAGGATATTTTTTATTTTTTTGAATTAATGAAGAAAGAGAAGAACAACCAAAAGACACCAAACTTAAAAAATTTAAGAAAACAAACACTAAAAAACACCAAACTTAAAAATTTTAAGATCAAAACAAGAAAAGAAATAAGATATTTTTAAGATCAAAACAAGAAAAGAAATAAGAACAACTTGAATACCAAGAAAGAACACTAAGAACAATTCGAAAAATTTAAGAAAAACATAAACACACAGAGGACCCAAAACATAAGAATTGACACTAGACTTAAATAAAAGGCACTATTTTTGAAAAATTATTTGAAAACAAAACAAGAAAGTTTGAAACTTTAACAAGAACAAGAACAAAAGACTCAAACAAAAGATGAAGATCAAAAAGAAAAGCAAAGATTTTTGAATTTTTTTTTTTGAAAAAGAAAATAAAAGGCTCAAACAAAATAGTAAAAAGTACCTAGTCTAAGCAACAAGATAGTTCGTTAGCAAGGGCGCCAAAAACTTGGTGCACAAAACTGGCTTCACAGAATTCGCACAGATAGACCGGCAACTATACCAGGTCATCCAAGTAATATCTCAGGTGAGTGACGGTCGATCCCACGAAGATTGTTGGTTTGAGCAAGCAATGGACACCTTGCAGATCTTAGTTAGGAGGATAGAAAATATAGTTTGTCACGGAAAAATGCATAAAATAGATAAATAAATAAAACATTACTAGATAGACGAGAATTCAATGGTGATAAAATGGTTGAGGCTTCGGAGATGCTTTGTCTTTCCGGATTAACTTTTCTTACTGTCTTCTTCAATAACCTTCTGATTCCTTCAATGGCAGCCATAAGTGATTAACTCATGTCCTCTCATCAAGTTAACCTCCTCCACTATAGCAATCCACCACGTTGAGAGGACTCATTGATGAATGGATTTTTGACAGTTTAGAATTCACAATAATTTCTCGTTGCAAGTAAAGTTTATAAACCAACAATAATCCTTTCATACAAAAATTTGGTTGTCACTAAAACAAAACCAATAAAATTAAACCGAAGTATTTAAACCTCGGGTCGTCTCTCAAGGAATTGCAGGGAAGTATGTTACTATTGGTTATGGAAAAGTATCTTTTTGGGTTTTTGAAATAAGGAACAAGGAAATAAAATGTCAAGAAAGTAATTTAATAATTAGAAAAGCTCTTGGCAAGTTATGAGAACTAGATGTCCTATCCTAGTTATCCTTATCAATTGTGATGAGAATTGTCCATTGCTCCCACTTAGTTAACCTCTAACTATAAAGGAAGTCAAGTGGATGAATCAATTTGATTCCTCAAGTCCTAGTCAACTCCTAAGGAAAGACTAGCTTTAGAGGAATCCAAATTAACTAGCAACTTTCAATTATATATCAATCAACAAAGGAGTTTGATAACTCAAGAGTCTCCAATTACTCAACCAAAGCCAAGAATATAAAAATCTAACTTAAAACTCAACCAAGCATTTTGTCAAAACACTTGGAAGGCATGACATAAAAACATAGAAAACTAGCAAGGAATATTAAATCCAAACAACCAATTGTAAACATCAATGACTAACAAATAATAGAAGAAGCATTAAATATGAAATACCTCAAATTGCATTAATAAGAAATTGAATGTAACATGGAATTCATAAACTAAATTAGGGAATAAATAAATCAACAAGAGAAGATAGATAAACTAAACGACTAGAACAAATAGGAGTAGAAGAAAACTAAATTAAAGCAAAATAGAAATCTAAAATTGAAAATAGCTAAACCTAAGAATCCTAAAACCTAGAGAGAGGAGAGAGCTTCTCTCTCAAGAAAACTACATCTAAAACCTAAAATTATATGAATGAAAGTTGTGTCAATGAATGAATGATTTCCCCTACTCTGCAGCCTCTAATCTGTGTTTTCTGGGTCAAAAACTGGGTCAAAAACAGCCCAAAAATCGCCCCCAGCATTTTCTGATACGTCCACCACGTGGCTCTGTCACGCGTACGCATCGTCCACGCGTACGCGTCGATTGAACTTTCACAAGGTCACGTGTACGCGTGATCCATGCGTGCGCGTCACGTAGCAGCATGGCAACTATAGCAAATTATATATCATTTCGAAGCCCCGGATGTTATCTTTCCAACGCAACTAGAACCGCCTCATTTGAATCTCTGTAGCTCAAGTTATGATCAATTTAGTACAAAGAGGTCAGGCTTGCAGCTTAGCAATTCCTGCAATTTCTTGTATTCCTTCCACTTTTGCATGCTTTATTTCCATTCTCTAAGTCATTCCTGCCCTATAAACCCTGAAATCACTTAACACACATATCAAGGCATCGAATGGTAATAAGAGAGGATTAAAATTAGTAATTTAAGGCTAAGGAAGCATGTTTTCAATCATAGCACAAAATTAGGAAGGAAAATGTAAAACATGCGAATTATATGAATAAATGTGAGTTTAGTGGATAAAATCCTCTCAATTAAGCATAAAATGTACCACGAAATAGTGGTGCATCAAATCTCCCCACACTTAAACATTAGCATGTCCTCATGCTAAGCTCAAGAGAAGCTATAAGAGAGTGAAGAGGAATGGTAAAACTTATGAAATGCAACTATCTATTGCAACTAAATGCAAAAATACTTCTACCTACTTGGTTAAAAATAAATAAATTCTCCAAGACAAACATAAATCAGAATTCCAATAATTCAGATAAAACAATAAAAGACAAGTAAACGTGAAAGAAGATAGCTCATGAAAGCAGGGAACATAGAATCAAGCATTGAACCCTCACTAGTAGTGTATATGCACTCGAGTCGCTCAAGTGTCTAGGGTTAATCACTCTACTCTTCTCTAGTCATGCTTTCTAAAACTTTGTTCTTCATTTAACCAATCAACAAATATTTAGTATACCAATACAAAATCATGAGGTCTTTTCAAGGTTGTAATGGGGCTAAGGTAAGAGTGAGGATATATGTATGGCCAAGTGAGCTATAATATGAATCTTTGACTAACCTAAGCTCTCACCTAACACACACACACTCTATGTAATTCTAAAACCATGCCTAGCTACCCATAATTTCACTTTTGTATATTTCACATACTCATATACCAAATTTTTCTTAAATTCACCACATATGTACTGATCTTTTATTAAACTTAACATTGGGGTAATTTTGTCCCCTATTTATTTATTTATTTATTTATATTGTAATAAAATTGTTTTTTTTTATGAAAGCAAACATAACTTATCAATGCACATGGTTTTTCTGTCTCACATGAGTATGCACCCAAATTCCCAATACTTTTGTCAACATAATTTCATCAACCCAAGTTCCCATAATTTCCCACACTTAATTGATACACAATCTCTATTTTAAGCTAACTAAAGATTCAATTGGGGTAATTAATTATTTTTTTGCTTAAGGCTAGTGATGTGGTAAAATATAGAACAAAGGGGGATTAAAAGGCTCAAAGTGGCAAACAAAGGTAATTAAAATGGTAGGTTGTTTGGGATAAGTAAGCTAATAACAAATGATGGCCTCAGTCATATGTATGCATGCAAATATACTAAACAATGGACATATAGAATGGAACAAACTATAGATTTCAATCATATGGAAGAAAACACACAAGAATAAAATATTATGGTTAAATAATGTAACCATATAATTAAGCTCAAAATTTCACAGGTTGTGTGTTCTTAGCTATAAACCATGTTCCAAATTACAATCTTCAAACAAGTTTAACAAAAAAATTTTAATTTAAATTAGTGAAATGTTATAAAACGGGTCTTGAAAAAGAATTTATCACTCCAACCAAGTAGTGGTAGAAGAACATGCACAAAATCAAACAAACATGTAATCAAACATGCAAATGCAAAAACTAATTTAACAAGGAAAATTAAACATTGGTGTTGAAATAGGAAATAACTAACCCACGAAAGTCAGTATCGACCTCCCCACACTTAAAGATTGCACCGTCCTCGGTGCATGCTAAGATGTGCAAGTGGATGGACTGCTACAACTAATGCTTTTCTACATAGATTGTGCAGATGGACTTGTCTGTCGCCCCATTGAGAAGCTTCTCTTTTCCTTTCTCGGTGGCCACCCTGAAAGAAGAAGAAAAGAAGAAAAGTAACCTAGAAACAAAGATCGAAAACAAATAAAATATGGGTCGGTTAATGCCAAATAATGAGGGTCCCAATTACATGGTAGATACATGTACGTGAGAAAATAATAGAAGCAAATGGCATATCAATAGTGCAAAAAATTGCAACAATGGGGAAGAGATAGTAGGTAATGAGAGACGATATAAATTTATGTCAATGCAAAAGGAATACAGGTATCATAAAAGATTGGCATCGACAGATAAATAATATCACCCAACAGTGTAAAAGAAGTCATTAAGCACCAAAATAATACCAGAAAAGATACAACAGTTGAATAAGAACATTTAACACCAATGGTAAAATAGGAAATTAGAAAAGGAGATAAAAATGTGAATAAAATTAAAATGCATTGAAGAAAAGTATGCAAATGCAGTATGTAAAAGAGAATGAAAGATAATAAGAATGAGAAGAAACTGAGAAAAGAAGAAAAAGGAGTAAGAGATAAGAGAAGAAAGAAGAGAAATAGAAAACAGGAAATGGAGATGACACACACGCCTGCATCACGCGTATGCGTGAAAACTGAGTTGGCCATGCGACACGTACACGTCGCCCACGTGTACGCGTGGATGGTCTTAAAGTGAAAGGATGCGCATGAATCAGGGACGCGTACGCGTGGGTGATTTTGTGCTTCTAGCACAGTGGCAGCCCCAGACTATCACAACTCTCTGTTCAGTATGCTATTTATGCCGATTGCCATATCCACGCGTGCGCGTACTTGATGCGTACGCATGGATTTCCCAGGTTGCAAGGGACGCGCACGCGTCCTAGGCGCGTACACGTAGGTCAAATTGTGCCTCTAGCACACCAGCCGCACGATTCCATCACAACTTTTTGTTCGTTGGATGGGATAGCATAATTTGGAATCGACGCCCACGCGTGGCCTACGCGCACGCGTGGGTTGCCCCTCTTTTTTTTTTATGCAGAATGCAGATGATGATGCAAAAATTATGAATGAACACTGATAAAAATAAAATAAAATAAAACTAAGAATAAAAATAAAAGATCATACCATGGTGGGTTGTCTCCCACCTAGCACTTTTAGTTAAAGTCCTTAAGTTGGACATTTGGTGAGCTCCTTGTCATGGTGGCTTGTGCTTGAACTCATCTTGAAACTTCCACCAACGCTTGGACTTCCAATAAGCTCTAACATTTCCAAATAAATTCACCAAGTCTTGATGAAATTCTTTAAAAGCTTCGAGCTCCCAAAATTGGTCCTCTTGTATGCTGGGATCCCAAATCTTGTTTCTACACCCGTCTTGAAGTGGATCACCATTGTCCCAACTGGGTGGCAAGCAATCCGAATTCTCAATGCAATACCAAACTCTTCTCTTAGATCCAATCAAATGTTCACTAGCTCCACCCTTGCATCTAGCTCTTGAAGTGTCGAACTTGATGAGCCTTGATTTAAAACTCCAACCACTAAACATCCTTCTCTTACGCTTAATGCCACAAAGCTTCCTAAGTTGGCCATCCATTTCAAGAATACCATATTCAAGTGGGACAGTAAAGCAAATAGAGATAAGTCTTACCCACTCAAATGAAGGAGTAGTTGGCCACCTAGGTGGAGAAGTCTCCAACGTTTTTGACAAAGCGTACTCAACTCCCGTCCACCCTTTCTGAAGGACTTGCGCTTCCACATCATTCTCCGACTCAATCAGGGAAGGGTCTTCATATTCAAGGAGCTCATTTGCGGATGTAGATTCATCACTAGGAGGACTTGATTCATGATCCTCATCACCAAGGGAACTTGCTTCTTGATCTATCCCATCCAAGTCTTTATAAGGAACATGCCATGGAGGTTGTGCATTAGCCTCCTTGACATCAATTTCAGTCTTCTTGGAGGAATACTCTACAATTTTAGATCCCATGGAGGTTCGGCATCCCCTAAGTCTTCAACCACTTCTTCCTCTTCAATGGGTACGGCTTCCTCCACTTGTTCCAATACAAAATCACGCTCCTCATTGTCCATCGGAGTTTCTAGTGTCTCCTTCATGCTACGCTCTTCTATTGATTTTCCACAAGTAGCCATGGGAGTGCTTTGAGTATTGAAGCACAGAGAGGCTAAATTACCTACTACCTCGGTTAAGGTAGCTATGAACTCTTGTGTTGTCCTTTGCATCTCTCTTTTCCCTTGAAGAAGAACACTTAGAGTGTCATTCATTGATGATTGGGGTGGATATGAGTGTTCATTACTTGGGAGGAAAGGTTCATGATATGAGGGTAGTTCATCATAACAAGGATGTGGTGGTTCAACACTCTCCATCTTTTCTACTTGTTGCACAACTTACTTCAGTTCCTTGTTCTCAGGTTGAAATACTTTAGCCATGAGAGCTTCATGTACTTTTCGAACTTCCACTTGCTCTAATTGATGAAGGGTTGCTTGAAATTTTTCCAGTGTTTCCTTGAGACGATCCCTTGACTCTTGTTCTACTTGGATTCCATAATTCGGATTATATGCCTCTTGGGTTGATGGATATGGACATGGTGTGTATGGAGGTAGTGGTTCTTGGGAGTAATTGGGTTGGAATTGGGGTGGTTCCATATATGGTTCATATGGCTCATAAGGTGGTTGGTATGGTGGATAAGGGGTTAGAATCATATGAGGGTGTTTGGTAGTAAGGGGTTTGTGAGTATGGTGGTTCAAAACTATGTTGAGGAGGGGGTTCATAGGCATATGGTGGGGCTTGTTGGTAACTACAAGGGGGTCCACCATATCCATCGTCTTGGTACGCACCTTGGAATGGCTCTTGACCATAGTAATTTGGTGGGGGTTGTTGATTGTCACGAAAAGGTCCACCGTAACCATTGTCTTGGTATGCATGGTATAATGGTTGTTGCTCATAGTGCATTGGAGGAGGTTGTTGCCAAGAGGGTTGATCAAATCCTTGTGGCTCCTCCCATCTTTGATTGTTCCAACCTTGATGCATGTTCGCATTATAGCTTCCATTCCCTACAGCATAATTTGAACCAAACTCGTAGCCAGAGGGTGAGAATTCATAATACAAGAGAAAATAAAAATAGAAACTAATAAGGAATAATGATACTAAACTCCTAAAATGAGAAACACTAACAAAGAAACGAAAAAGCAAAATTATTCACAATAGTCACAATAACCAATAATAAGGCACACGTTTGCAATTCCCCGGCAACGGCACCATTTTGATGAACGAATTTTTGACGGTTTAGAATTCACAATAATTTCTCATTGCTAGCATAGTTTCTAAACCAAAAACAATCCTTTCATACAAAAATTTGGTTGTCACTAAAACAAACCCAATAAAATTAAACCGAAGTATTTAAACCTCGGGTCGTCTCTCAAGAAATTTCAGGGAAGTATGTTACTATTGGTTATGGAAAAGTTTCTTTTTAGGTTTTTGAAATAAGGAACAAGGAAATAAAATGGCAAGAAAGTAATTTAATAATTAGAAAAGCTCTTGGCAAGGTATGAGAACTAGACGTCCTATCCTAGTTATCCTTATCAATTGTGATGAGAATTGTCCATTGCTCCCACTTAGTTAACCTCTAACTATGAAGGAAAGTCAAGTGGATGAATCAATTTGATTCCTCAAGTCCTAGTCAATTCCTAAGGAAAGACTAGCTTTAGAGGAATCCAAATTAACTAGCAACTTTCAATTATCAATCAACAAAGGAGTTTGATAACTCAAGAGTCTCCAATTACTCAACCAAAGCCAAGAATATAAAAATCTAACATAAAACACAACCACACATTTTGTCAAACACTTGGAAGGCATTACATAAAAACATAGAAAACTAGCAAGGAATATTAAATCCAAACAACCAATTGTAAACATAAATGACTAACAGATAATAGAAGAAGCAATAAATATGAAATACCTCAAATTGCATTAATAAGAAATTCAATCTAACATGGAATTCATAAACCGAATTGGGGAATAAATAAATCAACAAGAGAAGATAGATAAACTAAATGACTAGAACAAATAGGAGTAGAAGAAGACTAAATTAAAGCAAAATAGAAATCTAAAATTGAAAATAGCTAAACCTAAGAATCCTAAAACCTTTAGAAAACTACATCTAAAACCTAAAATTATGTGAATGAAATTTGTGTCAATGAATGAATGATTTTCCCCACTCTGTAGCCTCTAATCTGTGTTTTCTGGGCCAAAAACTGGGTCAAAAACAGCCCAAAAATCATCCCTAATATTTTCTGATACGTCCACCACGTGGCTCTGTCACGCGTACGCGTCGATTGAACTTTCGCAAGGTCACACGTACGTGTGATCCACGCTTGCACATCGCCAAACAGCATGGCAACTATGACAAATTATATATCATTTCGAAGCACCGGATGATAGCTTTCTAATGCAACTAGAACCGCCTCATTTGGACCTCTGTAGCTCATGTTATGATCAATTTAGTACGAAGAGGTCAGGCTTGATAGCTCAGCAATTCCTTCAATTTCTTGTATTCCTTCCACTTTTGCATGCTTCCTTTCCATCCTCTAAGCCATTCTTGCACTATAAACCATGAAAACACTTAACAGACATATCAAGGCATCAAATGGTAATAAGAGAGGATTAAAATTAGTAATTTAAGGCCAAGGAAGCATGTTTTCAATCATAGCACAAAATTAGGAAGGAAAATGTAAAACATGCGAATTATATGAATAAGTTTGAGTTTAGTTGATAAAATCTACTCAATTAAGCATAAAATGTACCACGAAATAGTAGTGCATCACTCATGTCCTCTCATCAAGCCACCTCTAGGTTTTTCATTGTAGTAGAAGATGAAGCTCTAAGCAATCCACTCCCCTTCGCGATCCTACTCAAGGTACCACAGACAATGCAGATCTTCCGAATCAGAAAGTGCTACTTCTCTGACTCTAGCCTTAGCGCCACAGAGACCTCACACACCCATAGTCAACGGGATTTCATGTCACATATCCAAAGTTTCTCAGATGCTCTATTGGAATCCGTAATGCAATCTCTAGCTTTAGTTCAACGCTATCCGGGTCAGGAATCGCACAAAACCCATGTAGAACAAGGGTGATTGTCATGGGTCACCCTCAATTCATAAGATGAAGAACGAGGTTGCATAAGAGAATAGAATCAGACATATTGAATTAGAACAGTAATATTATTGATCCATGAAACTTAGCAGAGCTCCTAGCCTTAACCTTAGTAGGTTAGTGACTCATGCTGACAGAAAAGTACAATGGAAAACATAAAAGTGGGCAAGAGTTTTTTAACAAGGGTTAACTCTTGTATATATATACTAATCTAATGACTAAGGATTACAAAAATAAGATAAACTAAGTTGATAGTGCGAAAATCCACTTCTAGAGCCCACTTGGTGAGTGTTTAGGTTGAGCTTGAGTGTCTCCCACGAGCTAGTACTTCTTAGGGGTGTTGAATGCCACCCCTGGGCTCCTTTTGCAGCGTTGGACCCCAGCTGCTCCCCAGTGGGCGCTGGACACCAGGAATGGGGCTGGTGGTCGGCGTTGAACACCAGTTTTGGGCCTTTATTTCCAAAAAAATTATTGACTATTATATATTTCTGGAACACCCTGGATGTTAGCTTTGCATAGCCATTGAGAGCGTGCCATTTTGACTTCTTTAGCTCCAGAAAAGCTCCTTTGAGTGCACATAGGTCAGATCCTGACAGCATCTACAGTCCTTTCTTTGTCTCTGAATCGGACTTTTGCTCAACCTCCTCAATTTCAGCTATAATATACGTGAAATCACCATAAAACACACAAACTCAAAGTAGAATCCAAAGATATGAATTTTGCACTAAGACCTGTGAAAACTTAATAAAGCTTAAACAAAACATATTGAAAACTATATGAAAATAATGCCAAAAAGTGTATAAAATATCCGCTCATCAATCTTGATGCTAAAATTTATAACCCGGGATGGAAGAATCACCCAAACTTTGGGTGGGGGAACCAACAAAGCCAAACCCAAGATCATAGGCCACAAAATCCCAACCATTACAACAATTCCGACCACTAATCAACTAATCATAGACCATACCAAAGTTCCCATAATGCCCCATTCCAACCTAATCAGCACTCATAAAGCAATTATTTCCAAACCCTAACAAATCACAACATTCGACCCTCAACCCTACAACCATTTGGTGATAGTGACAGACTTGCATGGATAGAAACCATACTTTCAAAGATGACAGAAGATGCAGCAGCAACAAAAGCACTGTATGAATGAAAGTTGGAGAATTTTCAAGAAGAAGTTAGATCCAACCTACACAACCAAGGAGCCTCAATCAAGAAGTTGGAAGAACAAGTTGGATATCTATCCAAGCAAGCACCTATGCCCACAAACACTTCCCTGGTGACACCATGACCAATTCAAAGGGAGAACGTAAGGCTATTACATTAAGAAGTGGAAAGGTAGTAGAGAAAGCACCCTTAAGCCATGAATCACAAGAAAGAGAGGCTGACAAGAACTAAGGAAATGCAAAGGAAGGAAATCTAGAGGAGGAAGAAGCACAAGTGCCTACCCCACCAAGGGAAGTCCTGAAACCATACGTGCTAAAGGCCCCTTACCCACAAAGGCTAAGAAAAGATGGGAAGGACAGCCAATTCTCAAAGTTCTTGGAGATATTTAAAAAGCTCTAGATCAATATACCATTTGTAGAAGAATTAGAGCAGATGCCACTTTATGCAAAGTTTATGAAGGAACTCATGACCAAGAAGACGAATTGGAAGGACAAGGAAGTTGTGGTGTTGACTGAAGAATGTAGCGCAATCATACAGAGGAAACTCCCTCGAAAATTGAAGGATCCTGGGAGCTTCCAAATCCCATGTATCATAGGTTACATTAACAATGACAAGGCACTATGTGACTTAGGAGCCAGCATCAACCTAATGTCCTTATCCATGATGAAGAAAATGATGATTGAAGAAGCCAAACCAATAAGAATGGCTCTCCAGCTAGCAGACAGAACATTCAAGTTTCCCCATGGAGTAGTGGAGGACTTGTTAGTCAAGGTGGGTGACTTCATTTTCCAAGCAGATTTTGTGATACTTTACATGGAAGAAGAAGCCAATACATCAATCATACTAGGGAGACCATTTTCAGCAATAACTGGAGCCATTACTGATGTACAAAAAGGAGAATTAATCCTCAGGCTTCATGAGGAAAAGATGGTGTTCAATGTATTCACTGCTATGAATTACCCGAGAGAGCTTATTGGAGAGTGTATGATGGCAGATGCAATGGAATCACTGATCCAATGGGTGTTAGAAGAAGAAAAGTTGTAAGAAGTGATGGAGGAAGAGCAACAAACATGCAGCAAAATTCCATAAGAAAGCATGGACAGCCCAATCATGTTAGACAATGCAAAAAAAGAGAAAGATAAAGCACCTAAGCTGGAATAGAAGACACTACCTCCAAGCCTGAAGTATGCTTACTTGGGGAGTAATGACACTTATCCAGTAATCATCAACTCAACCTTGAGTAAAGAACAAGAGGAGGAGCAAATTGAGGTACTGAAACAACATAAAGATGCCAATGGGTGGACTCACTCTGACTTGAAAGGAATAAGTTCCTCAATGTACATGCACAAGATCCTTCTTGAGGAAGATTCCAGGCCTACAATCTAGCCACAAAGAAGGTTAAACCCATCAATGAAGGAAGTAGTTCAAAAGAGGCACTGAAGCTATGGCAAGCAGGGGTTATTTACCCTATTTCTGACTGTCCTTGGGTGAGCCCTATTCAAGTGGTACCAAAAAAAGGAGGCATCACAGTGGTGCCAAATGAAACAAATGAGCTGATACCAACAAGAATAGTCACCGAACGGCACATGTGTATAGACTACAGAAAACTTAATGAAGCCATAAGGAAGGATCACTTCCGTCTACCCTTCATGGACCAAATGTTGGAGAGGTTTACTGGGCATGAGTACTATTGTTTCTTGGATGGCTATTCAGGCTACAATTAGATTGTTGTTGATCCCAAGGACCTGGAGAAGACATCTTTCACTTGCCCTTATGGTGTTTTTGCATATAGGTGCATGCCCTTTGGATTGTGCAATGCACCAGCCACATTCCAAAGATGCATGCTGTCTATTTTTTCTGACATGATTGAGAAGTTTATAGTGGTCTTCATGGACGAATTTTCAGTGTTTGGTAACTCTTTCTCTAATTGCTTACACCATCTTGCCTTGGTGCTAAAGAGATGTCAAGAGACTAACCTGGTTTTAAACTGGGAGAAGTGCCATTTTATGGTAACTGAAGGGATAGTCCTTGGTCACAAAATCTCTAAAAAAGGCATAGAAGTGGACAGAGCTAAGGTGGAGGTGATTGAAAAATTACCCCACCTTGCAATGTAAAAGCAGTTAGGAGCTTTTTGGGACACGCTGGCTTCTATAGAAGGTTCATTAGAGACTTCTCAAAAATTGCTAAACCATTGAGTAACTTGCTAGTCTCTAATATACCCTTTATATTTGATAGAGACTGCATGCTGGCTTTTGAGGAGCTTAACAGTAAGCTCTCCTCTGCACCCATTATAGCACCACCAAATTGGGAATTACCCTTTGAGTTGATGTGTGATGCATCAGATTTTGCTTTTAGTGCTGTATTGGGACAGAGGAGAGACAAATTAGTGCATGTCATATGCTATGCCAATAAAGTCCTCAATGAAGCACAAAAGAACTACACCACCATAGAAAAAGAACTCTTAGCTATTGACTTTGCATTTGACAAATTCAAATCTTATCTCATTGGTTCTAAAGTAGTTGTCTTTACTCTTTACTAACCATGCAACACTTAAATACCTGCTAACTAAGCAAGAGTCCAAGCCAAGGTTGATCAGATGAATCCTACTACTCCAGGAAATCAATGACAAAAGTGGAGTAGAAAGCAAAGTAGTAGACCACCTTTCAAGGATTCCATGTGTGGACAATGAAGCTTGCACACCTGGTGTAAATAAGAGCTTCCCGGATGAACAATTGATGATGCTTCAAGAGGCAACATGGTTTACGAACATTGCCAACTTCAAGTCCATTGGAGAGCTACCACCTAATATCAACAAGCACTCTAAAAGAAAGCTCATCAAAGATGCCAAACACTTCATATGGGATAAACCATACCTCTTCAAAAGATGTGCTGATGGAATATTAAGAAGGTGCACCTCATATGAAGAAGGACAAGAAGTCCTTTGGCATTGCCATGGATCTACTTATGGAGGACACTTTGGTGGAGAAAGGACTGTAACAAAAGTATTACAATATGGATTCTTCTGGCCTACCATCTTCAAAGATGCAAGAGAGTTGGTGAAATGGTGCAATGAGTGCCAGAGAGTTGGGAATCTACCCAAGAAGAACAAAATGCCACAAAAGGGTATCATGGAAATAGAGTTATTTGATGTATGGGAAATTGACTTTATGGGACCTTTCCCATCCTCATACTCAAATAGCTACATATTAGTGGCAGTAGACTATGTATCCAAGTGGGTAAAGGCTATTGCAACTTCAACCAATGACAACAAAGTGGTAATCAACTTCTTGAGGAAAAATATATTTAGCAGGTTTGGGGTACCAAGAGCTCTCATAGGTGATGGAGGGAGTAACTTTTGCAATAAACAACTAGAGACTCTCCTTCTCAAATATGGATTTAAGCATAAGGTAGCTACACCTTACCACCCACAAACCAATGGTCAAGTAGAAATTTCAAACAGGGAGCTCAAGAGGATTCTTGAGAAGACTATTGAGGCTTCAAGAAAAGACTGGTCAAAGGAATTAGATGATGCTTTATGGCCTTATAGAACAGCTTTAAAAACACTATTTGGAATGTCTCCATATCAATTGGTGTATGGAAAAGCTTGTCATTTGCCTGTAGAACTTGAGCATAGAGCATTTTGGGCCCTTAAGGTGCTGAATTTTGACAATCATGCTGCTGGAGTGATGCACCACTATTTCGCGGTGTATTTTATGCTGAATTGAGGGGATTTTATCACCTTTTCTCACACATATTCAATGAAATAGCATGATTTTTTAATTCTCCCTTAATTTGTGCTTAAATGTGAAAACATGCTTTTTAGGCCTTTAATTTTCTAGTTTTAGTTCACCTTTGATTCCACTAGATGCCTTGATGTCTTTGTTAGTGAATTCAGGTTGAAAAGGCTAGGAATGGATCAATTGAGTGAAGAGAAAAGCATGCAAAGTGGAGAGATCATGGAAAGTCAAGGATTTGGAGTGCATTCATCGACGCGCACGCGTGGATATGAAGTCGCATGGCGACGCGTACGCGTGGAAAGTAAAAATGTCAATCGACGTGTACGCGTGAACCATGCGTATGCGTCGCAGCTCGCACGTGACCTCATTTAAGTGAAAACACTGGGGGGTGAATTCAAGAGGAGTGAAGGGGAGTTTTCATCATGCTTTAGTTAGTTTCTAGAGAGAAGCTCTCTCTTCTCTCTAGAATTAGGTTAGATGTAGATTAGAATTTCTTAGATCTAGGTCTAATTCATGCTTTGATTTACTTTTCCTTTCCAATTTCTTGTTCCTCTACCTTTGCTTTCTAGTTTAGCATTTTAATCTTTATAATTGTTTACTTTGTTGTTGATGCACTCTTGTTCCTTTTATTTTCCTTTAATGCAATTTATTTTTTATTTCTTTTATTGTTGATTTGCTTTATTGTTGTTAATTTCTTGCAATTAGTAGTTGTAGATTTACACCTCTTGTAATCTTATTTTACTTTCCTTTTATGCCTTCCAAGTGTTTGATGAAATGCTTGGAAGGATGTTAGAGTAGACTTTTGTGTTCTTGGCTTGGGATGGTAACTTAGGTGAACTTCAGTTGCTAATGTCCAAGTCTTGATAATTGGTGTCCATTGATACTAGCTTCCACTAAGTTAATTAGTGAGTGGCTAGGACTTATAGATTAGGATTGGTGTAGCTCATTTGACTTTCCTTCACTTGTTAGAGGATGACTTAATGAGATTGATCCTTGCAATTATCATGTTGTGGTTAGTAACAAGGATAAAGATCCTTAACCATCAACCCTTGCCAAGGCCTTTTATTAATTGAGTTTCATTTACTTTCTTGCAATTTATCTTTCATGTCTCTTATTCAAAACCCCAAAATATGCATCTTATAACCAATAACAAGAACACTTCCCTGCAAATCCTTGAGAGACGACCCGAGACTTGAATACTTAGGTTATTATTTTTATTGGGGTTTGTACTTGTGACAAACAAATTTTCGATTGAGGAATTGTTTGTTGGTTTAGAAATATACTTGCAATGAGAATTTATTTGAGAAATTCTATACCGACACGCAATTTTCTCTTTATCAAAATGGTGCCGTTGCCGGAGAATTGCAAATGTGTGCCTTGTTATTGGTTATTGTATATATGTGAATATTGTGAATAGTTGCTCTTTTGCTTGTTTGTTAGTTTTTGTTAGTCTTAGGACTTTGTTAGTTTTGTTTTTATCTGCTAGCATGAATTCTCATCCTTTTGGCTATGAGTTTGGTTACAACTATGTTGTAGGAAGTGGGAATTTCAATGAGAATATACATCAAAGATAGAACAATCAAAGGTGGGAGGAGCCTCAAGCCTATGCTCAATCTTCTTGGCAATAACCTCCTCCAGTTTCGTATAGGTATAATTTCACTTCTTATGCATACCAATCTAATGGATGTGGTAATCTTCATTGTACTTGTCAACAACCACCACCACATGCCTATGAACCACCTCCTCAACATAGTTTTGTACCACCATACTCACAAGCCCCTTTTAACCAAAAACCTTCCTATGATCCTTATCCATCATATGACCAATCACCCTTACCTCATCCTTGTGACCATTATGTACGAAAATCCATAGAGCCACCACAACTCCAACACAATTACTCTCAAGAACTACCTCTATACATACCATCTCCATATTTCCACTAAGAGGAACCACCTTCCTATTATGAACCTTTCCTCCAAAATAATGAACCCTCTTCTTTGAATAGGCAAATTCTTGATGGATGTTGTGCATTTATCTTAATGCATTGTGTTTCTTGATCATATGCATCCATATGTTTTGGGCGTGAATGCTTTTATGCTTCTTTATTGCTTGATTGGTTGTCTTAACCTACGAGTTTAGAGCATCTCAAGCACATTAGGATGAGTGAAGTGCATGTTCCTTTTTGTTTAATTGTGACATAGCCTTTTATGTTAGCGTGTGTTCTAAACCGCGAGCAACTTAGAATGCACACTTACTTTTATCCATGTCGCACATTGGGTCACTCACTTCATTCTAGTGATTAGTACCTCATTCCAACAATGTATGCTTGCTTTCTTTTGCATTTACTTTTCTTACTATCCTATCTTCTCTTTTTAGGATGAGTCATTATAAGCTAAAATGGAAGCGGAAAAAAAGAACATGCAGCAACTGGTTGATCCACCAGCTGAAGGTGGCAACCCGTGTAGTCGCCGTACCCCCTTGCTCATCTTTGAATACACCGAGGACAGTGCAAACTTTTAAGTGTGGGGAGGTCGTCCAACCATTCAGCATTACTGGGAAGTTTTCATCATTCTTTAGTTAGTTTCTAGAGAGAAGCTCTCTCTTCTCTCTAGAATCAGGTTAGATGTAGATTAGGATTTCTTAGATCTAGGTCTAATTCATGCTTTGATTTACTTTTCCTTTCCAATTTCTTGTTCCTCTACCTTTACTTTCTAGTTTAGCATTTTAATCTTTATAATTGTTTACTTTGTTGTTGATGCACTCTTGTTCCTTTTATTTTCCTTTGATGTAATTTATTTTTTATTTCTTTTATTGTTGATTTGCTTTATTGTTGTTAATTTCTTGCAATTAGTAGTTGTAGATTTACACCTCTTGTAATCTTATTTTACTTTCCTTTTATGCCTTCCAAGTGTTTGATGAAATGCTTGGAAGGATGTTAGAGTAGACTTTTGTGTTCTTGGCTTGGGATGGTAACTTAGGTGAACTTGAGTTGCTAATGTCTAAGTCTTGATAATTGGTGTCCATTGACACTAGCTTCCACTAAGTTAATTAGTGAGTGGCTAAGACGTATGGATTAGGATTGGTGTAGCTCATTTGACTTTCCTTCACTTGTTAGAGGATGACTTAATGAGATTGATCCTTGCAATTATCATGTTGTGGTTAGTAACAAGGATAAAGATCCTTAACCATCAACCTTTGCCAAGACCTTTTTATTAATTGAGTTTCATTTACTTTCTTGCAATTTATCTTTCATGTCTCTTATTCAAAACCCCAAAATATGCATCTCATAACCAATAACATGAACACTTCCCTACAATTCCTTGAGAGACGACCCGAGGTTTGAATACTTCGGTTATTATTTTTATTGGGGTTTGTACTTGTGATAAACAAATTTTTTATTGAGGAATTATTTGCTGGTTTAGAACTATAATTGCAACGAGAATTTATTTGAGAAATTCTATACCGACAAATAATTTCTCTTCATCATGGGGATAGGAAAAAGCAACAGCTTAATGAACTAGAGGAATTTAAGAATCAAGCCTACGAAAATGCAAAGATTTACAAGAAAAAAAAACAAAGAAACAGCATGATCAAAGGCTAGCACAAAGAAGCATTACAGAAGGACAAAGAGTTTCTCCTCTACAATTCAAGACTCAAATTCTTCCCAGGGAAGTTGAAATCAAGATGGTCAGGACCTTTAACAATCATTAAGGTCTCACCTTATGGTCATGTGGAACTGATGAATGAAAAATCACAAGAGACCTTCACTATTAATGGTCACAAGCTTAAGCATTATGTGGGGGAATCAATGGAGGAGCACAGGGTGAACTACAACCTCACCTAAGGAGGAAGAACCATCAAGCTAGTGACATCAAAGAAGCGCTAGTAGGGAGGCACCCCAACATCCATATCCTTTACATTTATTGCTTTCCAGATTTTAGTGTTAATTGCTTAAGTTTTTAGCTTTAGGTAGTCTTCAGTTTCTCAGAGTACAAAATTGTGAATGCTTTATAGTGTAGAGAGGAGCACAGAGTCTTTCTTCATATAGTCCCTAACAAATTGTATGTGGTTCTGCAATGGTTTGAGTAACTTGCTAAGAAATTAGGTTTGGTGTGGCCACCACTCAACTTAATTTTTAAACCTACAAGGAAATATTAGATTATCTTATGAGTAGGTCAAAAATTAAGTTTGGTGTGGCCACCAACATGAGAAGTAGACCCTTAAATTTGTGCACTCAGAAATATGTGAATCTAGTTGGATTGGTGTCTCAATGCATCCAATAATATGGTGAGATAAATGAGTATGAAATTAATTACATACACATAGATAGAAGTGGAATAGAATGGCGAATCAATTTTACACTCATGATGTATGTAATAAATTTTAATCATAAACACTAGTTACAAGATGCAACGAGACTAAGTTTGGTGTCTACAAGACACTCAAATTAAAATCCCGACAAATTAAGATAGTAGGAATATGAAACAATTCCCTTGTGTTTAATGACAAATTTTGTACAATTTTCAGGAAAGCAACCCAAGGGATGAATAAATCTTCTCTCATCAAGGCATAAGGACCAAAGTGTGAAGTACACATTGGAACTCACACTTTGGAAGCAGAAAGTTAAGCCACTTTTAAAAGTGGCGCTTCTCCTTATGCTGGGCGCTAAAACGCCAATTCAAAGTCACCTAGGGAACATTCTAAATGCACCCAAGTGGGGACCCACCCTCATCTGATCTCTCCTCATTCCCAGCACTATAAAAAGACCTACCCCTCCCGTTTTCAACATACTCTACGTCTCTTCTCTCCCTCCCATTTCACACTTCTTCTTCTTCTTTACCTTCATTCTTTTCTTTTCTCCTTGCTTGGGATAAGCAAGCTACAAGTTTGTTGTTGGTGAGCAAAGATCAGCTTGCTCTTCACTCTTATTCTTTTCTTTTCTTTACCATCACAAAAATAACACTCAGTAATGGCACCACCCAAAACCTCAAAAGCTTCAATCTCAAAGAAAAGGAGGACAAATGAGACAGCAACCTCAAGTGCATCAAGCTACAATGAGCACAAATTCCTCTCACTCTTCCATCAAAAATAATTCTATGGATGGGTAAGTGAGAGGCAAATCATTCCAGAGGTGGGTTTCCAGCCGGAAAGAGATGGACATAGGGAGATCAATGTGGAGATCAGCAGCAGAGGGTGGGCAGCTCTTTGCAATCCACCAAAGAGAGTGGTAGTGAGCCTAATAAGGGAATTCTATGCGAATGCTTCTCAACCCTTAGGCCAGCCACTCACCTATCAAAGTTTTATGAGAGGAAAATCCATTGACTATAGCCCTGCAAACTTAGAGAGAGCCCTAGGAGTGAAGCACACAAGAGCCACTCGTAGTTTTGAAGAAAGGGTGAAGCAGGTTGATCATGGTTTTGAAGACATCATAAATAAAATCTGCATCATCAATACTGAATAGATTAAGGACAAGGATGGAAGACCTAATCAATTTAGAAGGAGAGACTTGTGTCTAGAAGCAAGTGGCTGGCTAGATTTTATGAAGAGATCACTCAATCCTAGCTCTAATACCTCAGAAGTGACCATAGAGAGAACTGTACTCATTTACAGCATCATGAAGTGTGAGAACATAAATGTGGGAGAACTAATTGCCAACAATATTCAAAGGGGGATCACAAGTACTAAGGATAGCACAAGATTGGCCTTCCCTATCATCATTTAACGCTTGTGCAATGAGGCTGGGGTAGAGACTAATGAAGATGAAACATTGTTAGAGCAAGATATCCCATTCACTGCCAAGAAGATGGAGAAGGTAGTGGCTCCCAATCCACTACAAAGAGCAAGAGAGCATAGAGCCAATATATAAGCCCCACAAGAACAACCACACCAAGAAGAGTCAAGAGTCCAAGCACAAAGTCAAGAAAGCTTCAATTGGGAGCAAATACATGGAAACATCAACCAGATTCAAGGAGAAATAAATTAACTCATGGAACAGTAAAAGCACTGGGAGGAGATGCAAGGAAGCATCAATCAAATGCAAGGAAATATAAATCAAGACATGGAGCAGCAAGAGCAGTTCAATTAGGACCAGATGCAAGGAAGCCTCAACAAGATTTTGGAACAGCAAATGGTACAACGAAGGAACCTTGTAGAATTCAAGTCACTCTTTGAGGCAAGAAATACTTCAAGGGTACAAGATGACATAAACACACAAGCCAAGCTGAATTACTTGTGCTCTACAGTAGCATCCCTAAACCCAAATTATCCAACATTTGAGCAAGGGATGGAGGAATTGAGTGCCCGACAAGAGGAGATTTTGGCAAAACACAAAGAGGATGAAAGAACATTCATAAGGAAACTGCGCTTTTGGAAACCAAGGGAGACTCAAGGACAAGGAGGAGCTTCAAGTAAGAAGACTGATGGTGATACCTCTAAGGATGCTTCATCCAAGGGAAAAGGACCAATACACTAATCAAGAGCAAAATCATGATGAAACAAAGGTGGTTAAGTCCCATTAAGAAGCAATTTAGTATGATTATAGTCTATCTAGTAGTCTCCTTTGTGATGTTTGTTTGCTTTTTGAATTAAGAGTCTTAGTATGAGTCCCTAGGTTGCTAGTCATTTTAATTTGAGAAAGAAAATGTTTCATGTTATGTTTACAATACTAATGAATTTAGCTTGTTATTAAGAAAAGTTAATGATGAGTTGTTCAAAAAAGAAAAGAACGGAACTATGGCCCAAGTGTTTTTGATTAAGAAAAGAGATGATGAGTAAGTATAAAACCATAAAATGAAGTTTGGAAAGTGAGTAATTCAGAATGAAATAATTAGATATAGAGGACATAGAAGTAGATGCCAAGGATGACCCTTGAATATCAACAGAACCAAGAAGTAGTAAGGATGACCCAAGGCTCTGAGCATCAACTACTAGGAAGAAAAGAAATAAACAAAGGGCTCAAAGAGTCAAGATCCTAGTAGATGCTTGTGATGAAGCTGTGTCAAGAAAAGAGGCCTGAGCAAGTAAATTCTTAGGGGTGTCTCAACACCTAGTACCCTAAAACCAACTGGTTTGGGAGCGCTAATTTAAAGCTTACCTTAAAAGGTCGTCTTGAGACAAAACATTTAGAGTCATGGTCAATAAAAGAAAAGAAAAACAACAAAAAGAATATAATACCACTACTACTTCAAGGTGGCAATCCATAAAGAGGGCTCTAGAAGAAGTACTTAAAGAAAATCCTTAAAAGTATAAGGGTTTCAGTATAATATGAAAGCAATAACAAAGTTCATGCATGATTAGATATTTAATCTTTATCTCTGATTTTAGTTGCATTCTCCTAAGGGTTAAGTCCCAAGAATTTGGAACAATTCACGTATAACTTTGATTTGCTTGAGGACAAGCAAAAATTAAGTTTGGTGTTGTGATGACTTGCATCATCTACCAATTTTCTCATCATAAAGGACCATGTAAACTACCATTTGTACCCATGAAAGTTGAATATACTGACATATCTACCCATAGAAAAAAGAAATTACCATTTGTACCCATAAAAAATTATTTTTACAGGCAAAATTATCCAAACCCTAAAAAATTATCTAAAGTCCCTAAATTACCCTTCTCTCCACACTATCATCTCCTTCCTCCCTCCTCTCTCTCTCAATGTTCTCAGCCACCCAATCCCAGCATCAACCATAAACCACCGTCTCACCCTCCTCATCATCGTTCAACCTTCTCCGCTAGCAATGTCTTGGACCTCCGCCAGCCCAGGAGCACCACGCCAGCTTCTCCTCACCACCATCACCATCGGCCTCAAACCAGAGCCTACCGCGTCAGAGACCCTCCTCTTTACGCTACCTTATCGCCGCTATAGCCAACCCTCTTCACCTCTTTCTGCATCGTAGAACCACCACCGCCGCTTCCCTTCCAGTTGGGAGGAACAGCGCCAACCCTCTCTCTCTGTCAGGACAGGTGTCAATGACTCCAATGACGAGATCTGAACCGAAATCCGTCTCCTTGAGGAAGCCGGCCCTGTTGGCAGTTTTGAGGCCCAAGAACTGCGGCGAGCGGGTAGTGTGGAGTTGGCGGAGCTGCTCCGGGATCACTGCGACGACGTGGGACAGGGAGTCCAGCTTCTGGGCCTCTAAAGGTGAGAGCTTTACTGAGAAGCCGTGAAAGACAGTGTCGCAAGTGTGAAGGACGGCAGCGGAGGCGGCGGTGGTGGTGGTTTCTGCTGCAGTGGCATGGTTGATAATTGAAGCGAGAGAGGATTTGTACCAGTGCTTGTGGGTTGGGAAGATGGAAGGCTTGGCTTCATGGTGGACTTGCAAGTGTTGCTGTGACTGTGAGGATGAAAGAGAGGAGGGTGTGGCAAGGAGCCATTGGAGCAGCAGTGGGGACTGAATGGGAAGTAATGGTGAGAGTGTGTTAGAAAGGGAAAGAAGGGTGGTGGCTGGGGGAAGGGGGTTAGGGTTAGAAAGGGGCATTGGAAGCAGCAGTGGGACTGAATGGGAAGTAATGGTGAGAGTGTGTTAGAAAGGGAAAGAAGGGTGGTGGCTGGGTGAAGAGGGTTAGGGTTAGAAAGGTGATTGGGTGAAGGAGGTGGTGTGGTGGTGAAGATAAGGGTAATTTAGGGATTTTAGATAATTTTTTAGGGTTTGGATAATTTTGCCTGTAAAAAAAATTTTTATGGGTACAAATGGTAATTTCTTTTTTCTATGGGTAGATATGTCAGTGTTTTCAACTTTCGCGGGTACAAATGGTAGTTTACTCACCACAAAATTGATAAATTTTCACTGATTCAATGCCATTATTAAGAGCTATATCATGAGTTAGTAGAACATTACTTTGAAATTAGTTCTTGCATGCATTTTAGTATAAAAAAGCAGCAAAAGAAGAAGAAAGCAAGAAAAGAAGACTGGGCGCTTGTATGGGAGTGCCACTTTGAACAAGCAAGGCTGACATGTCAATGGGTGTGTCTAGGTGTAACACGCCAAGAAACCCCAATATAGGCGTGCCTACTGACGTGCTAGGGCATGGCACGCCAGGCTTACAAATCAGAAAGAAGTGTTCATGTAGCATTGGGGGCGTGTCCATTGGCGTGCTCGAAAGCGTGCCACACAGTCTTACAATGGGCGTGTATGCTGGCGTGCTTGGGCAGGGCACACCAGGTTTATGAAACAGAGAAGGTTGCTCAACACTATACAATGAGCATGGCACGCCAGTTATACTTTCCAGAGAAGGTTGCTCAACACTACACGGTGGGCGTGGCATGCCAGTTCTACTTTCTAGAAAAGGTTGCTCAACACTACACAATGGGCGTGGCACGCCAGTTCTACTTTCCAGAGAAGGTTGCTCAACACTACACAATGGGCGTGGCACGCCAGGCATGGCCGTGGCACGCCAGTTCTACTTTCCAGAGAAGGATGCTCAACACTACACAATGGGCGTGGCACGCCAGTTCTACCTTCTAGAGAAGGCTGCTCAACACTACACAATGAGCGTGGCACGCCAGTTCTACTTTCCAGAGAAGGATGCTCAACACTATACAATGGGCGTGGCATGCCAAGCATGGGCATGGCACGCCAGTTCTACTCTCCAGAAAGGATGCTCAACACAACACAATGGGCATGGCATGCCAACTTAGGTGTGGCACGCCAGTTCTATCGTACAGAGAAGAGTCATCCACTGAACACAATGGGCGTGACACACCAAACATGAGCGTGGCACACCAGGTTTACTTTCACAAGGGGCACGGCATGCCAAGCCTGGGCGTGGCATGCCAAGCCTGGGCGTGGCACAGCGAAAGAGTAGAACCATCGGCTTAGAAATTTCTTCTCGAAAAAAGAGAAAACCTCGTTGCAAGTATAGTTCCAAACCGACATGTAATACTCAATCAAAGTTTAATTTTGGTTGTCACAAGTCCAACCCAATAAAGATAACCGAGAGTATTAGTCCCGGGTCATTACCCCTAGGAATTATAATCGAGTGCCTAATTATTAGTTATGAGTTTCATGGGGGCTTGGGTTGATAATAAAACAAGAAATCAAAAAGGCATGAAAAGTAAGTCAAGCAACTAAAGAACGCAAGTAATAAAGAGAGACATTCATGGCAAGGATTGAGAATATAGGCTTTCTATCCTAGTCATTAATTATCATACAATGATTGACAAGAGCTAATCCTATTTAGTCATCTCCAACATTAGAAGAAGATACAATGTTATCTTCACATGAGAGAAAGTCAAATAAGACTAGTTAATCTCAATCCAAAAGTCCAAATCAACTTACTAATTGAATTAGCAAGTCAATGGAAACAGTATTAACTAACAGCTCTAGATCACCAATCTAAATTGCGTATTAATGACTTAAGATTGCCTAATTTCTCTTTCCAAGCCAAGAATGCTCAAAGAGCTACTCTAACATCCAACCAAATATTTTGTCAAACACTTGGAAGGCATAAAAGGAAACCATGTTAAATTGCAAGAATAATAAAATCTACAACTACCCAATGCAAGAAATCAACAATGACACTAAAGAAAGCAACATTAACATGAAATACCTCAAAATTGCATTAAAGAGAATGAAAATTAACAAAAGTTTTCGTAACATAAAAATAGGCATAAAAGAGAAATTAACAAGAGGAACTAAGGAAATTAAAGCAAATCACCAAGGGAAAGTAAAGGAAACTAAATCAAAACAAGTAATTAAACCTCAATCTAAGATGAAAATAAACTAAAAACCCTAATCTCTAGAGAGAAGAGGGAGCTTCTCTCTCTAGAACTAACCTAAGGCATGCTTCCTACACTAACTAATTGCTCCCCCCCCTTTGTCCAACCTTCAATTTTTCATGAAATAGCCTCAGAAATGAGTTGGATTTGGGCCTAAAAAGCTTAGAAATTGCCCCCAGTGTATTCACTTTAATGAGGTCACGTGATCAGCATCACGTGTTTGCGTGGACAATTCGTGCGCGTCGCTGAAAGATTTCCTCCTCACGCGTACGCGTGGGTGACGTGTTCACATGGCCTTGCAAATGTCCTTCTCACGCGTACGTGTGGATGACCTGTGCGCGTGGCCATGAACCCTACAAATGATAATTTCTTCATGAATTCTCTACTTTGTACGCTTTTTTCATAATTTCTTCCGTCCAATACTTGCCTTATGAATCTAAAATTACTCAACAAATATATCAAGGCATCAAATGGAATTAAAGTGAATTCAATTTATCTATTTAAAGGCTTAAAAAGCATGTTTTCACTCTTAAGCACAAATTAGAGAGGATTACAAAACCATGCTATTTCATTGAATAAATGTGAGAAAGGTTGATAAAATCCCCTAAATTAAGCACAAGATAAAACACAAAATTTGGGTTTATCACACGACAAGTTCTTAAAGCTGGCGTGTCTATTGGTGTGCGTGGGCATGGCATGCCAGGCCATTTTTCTAGAAAAGGGAATTGGAGATTTCATAGAGGGCGTGCGCACTGGCGTGGCACGCCATGTTCTTAAAGCGGGCGTGTGAGTTGGCGTGTCTGGGCGTGGCATGCTAGGCTTACTACACAGAGAGCAATGTTGATTCAGCACTATGGACGTGGCACGCCAGGTGGTGCACGAAATTGTGATCTCCAGGCTCGAACAAATCCTGGTAATGGCTCCAAAGCTTGGTGCTCTGATCTTAATTCATAATTGTCACAACTTCGATACAACTAACCAGCAAGTGCACTGGGTCGTCTAAGTAATACCTTACGTGAGTAAGGGTCGAATCCCACGGAGATTGTTGGTATGAAGCAAGCTATGGTCACCTTGTAGATCTCAGTCAGGCAGATATAAAGTGATAATGGTGTTTTCGAATATTATATAATAAGATAGGGATAGAGGTACTTATGTAAATCATTGGTAGGAATTTCAGATAAGCGAATGGAGATGCTTTTCATTCCTCTGAACCTCTGCGTTCCTGCTATCTTCATCCAATCAGTCTTACTCCTTTCCATGGCTGGCTTTATGCAAGGGCATCACCGTTGTCAGTGGCTACATCCCCTCCTCTTAGTGAATAATATGCTCACGCACCCTGTCACGGCACGGCTATTCATCTGTCGGTTCTCGATCATGTTGGAATAGGATTCACCCTCCTTTTGAGTCTGTCACTAACGCCCAACAATCGCGAGTTTGAAGCTCGTCACAGTCATTCAATCATTGAATCCTACTCAGAATACCACCAACAGATTTGGGTAGAAAGCTGGCGTTGAACGCCAGTTTACGTCGTCTATTCTTGGCCAAAGTATGGACTATTATATATTGCTCCAGTATTACCACCGGATACATAAATGCCACAGACATATAATTGGGTGAACCTTTTCAGATTGTGACTCAGCTTTGCTAAAGTCCCCAATTAGAGGTGCCCATGGTTCTTAAGCACACTCTTTGTTTTTGCTTTGGACCTTGACTTTAACCGCTCAGTCTCAAGTTTTCACTTGACACCTACACGCCACAAGCACATGGTTAGGGACAGCTTGGTTTAGCCGCTTAGACCAGGATTTTATTCCTTTAGGCCCTCCTATCCACTGATGCTCAAAGCCTTGGGATCCTTTTTATTTGCCCTTGCCTTTTGGTTTTAAGGGTTATTGGCTTTTTCTGCTTGCTTTTTCTTTCTATTATTATTTTTTTTTTTACATTTTTTTTCGCCTATATTTTTTTTTTCTGCAAGCTTTGTTCTTTGCTGCTTTTTCTTGCTTCAAGAATCATTTTTATGATTTTTCAGATTATCAAATAACATGTCTCCTAGTCATCCTTCTTTCAAGAACCAACATATTTAACATTCTTAAACAACAACTTCAAAAGACATATGCACTGTTCAAGCATACATTCAGAAAACAAGAAGCATTGTCACCACATCAATATAATTAAGTTAAGTTCAAGGATAATTTCGAAACTCATGTACTTCTTGTTCTTTTGAATTAAAACATTTTTCATTTAAGAGAGGTGATGGATTCATAGGACATTTATAACTTTAAGACAAAGTTACTACTACTAATGATCATGTAATGAAGGCACAAACATAGATAAGCACATAACATGGGTGTCAAGGCATTTACATCCCTGCACCATTAGGCATGTAAAAATGCCTTTGTACCCAACTCTGGGCGTTCAGCACCAGGTTGGTGGCCATTTTGGGCGTTCAACGCCCATCTGTGTGCCATTTCTGGCGTTGAATGCCAGAACCATGCCTGTTCTGGCGTTCAGCGCCCAGAAGCTGCCCATTTTGGGCGTTCAGTGCCAGAACCATGCTCTGTTCTGGCGCTGAACGCCAGACAGATGCTCCTCCAGGGTGTGATTTTTCTTCTGCTGTTTTTGATTCCGTTTTCAATTTTTATATTTATTTTGTGACTCCACATGATCATGACCCTAAGAAAACATGAAAAACAATAAAAATAAGAATTAGATAAACATTGGGTTGCCTCCCAACAAGCGCTTCTTTAATGTCAATAGCTTGACAGTGGGCTCTCATGGAGCCTCACAGATGTGCAGAGCTTTGTTGAGACTCTCCAACACCAAACTTAGAGTTTGGATATGGGAGTTTAATACCAAACTTAGAGTTTGGTTGTGGCCTCCCAACACCAAACTTAGAGTTTGACTGTGGGGGCTCTGGTTGACTCTGCTTTGAGAGAAGCTTTTTCTGCTTCCTCTCCATGGTTGCAGAGGGAGATCCTTGAGTTTTAAATACAAGGGAGTCCTCATTCCATTGAAGGACTATTTCACCTCTGTCAACATCAATTACAGCTCTTGCAGTGGCCAGGAAAGGTCTCCCTAGGATGATGGATTCATCCTCTTCATTTCCAGTATCCAGGACTATGAAATCAGCAGGGATATAAAGGCCATGCTTCTTCCATGTAGACTTCAGGATCTACTCCATTATTATTATTTTCGGCTGCGATCTCCTCTTCCTGTTCGAAAATTTCTGAATGGTTTTCTCTGGATTGTTGTATTTTAGCTTCTCTTAATTTTCTCTTCAGAGTCCTTTCAGGTTCTGGATCTGCTTCCACAAGAATGCTCTTATCCTTGCTCCTGCTCATATGATAAAGAAGAAGGCATAGAAAAATAATAATAATAATGGAGATCCTTTATACCACAGTATAGGGATCCCTGTGTGAGTGGAAGA